>NC_081232.1:810000-900000 GCF_902713425.1 Acipenser ruthenus | reverse complement strand
TCCATCACTGCCTTGTTGGTAATGAGAGACAGCCCAATGACACGCATGCCACAGTGGCGAGCAATGATCACCTCATGCACTGTGCTCATGCCTGCAGAGGAGAAAGCACAGTTAGTGACAGGGACAATACATCTGACACTGCTGCTGAGGGATACCGTTTCACAAGCAAGCGCAACATGATCTAGAGACCCTAGCAAACCGGGATTGTATAGAATTAGTCACAGACGATAGCGACAAACTGATTGAGTAGCAAAGCAATGAGCGACGTGCCAGAGGGTGTTACTGGCTGGTATTTAAAAAGAGTAATTTTAAATTTCTCTTAAATCTTCTTTACTGTTCCAGAGTGCTTCAATATTGAGTTTTGAAAATGTGCTATAAAAAGGTGCACGGTTCTAGGACATATTGGGACATGCTTTGTGAAAACATTCTCCAGACAAGCTCACAGCAAGCCCAGGTATATTTGTAGAAAAATTATAATACTACTACTACAGTATTGGAGAAAGAGAACATTGCACTACCAAGAATGAGTGAAATCACCCAAAGGGAAAAAAAATTAGAATTACACATGAGCAGAATACTATAGAATGTGAAGAATGTTCTCACAGTGAGAAACACAACATGGACCCGTGAATCACTCAGCTTGAAAAGGTGTGTAATTGATCAATTGTACGGCAATTACAATTACACTGCAATTAATTACAAATTACACAATTACAATTTTAATTGAACCCAGGTCTGTAACAAATCAGAAGTACAAACCAGGCAAGAATTACCAAATAATTTTTGTTTTTTAGCACTCACCAACAGCGTCGGCCCCCAGTCTCTTGAGCATATGGCACTCAGCGATCGTTTCGAAGGAAGGTCCACCCACCACGCTGTACACACCCTCCTTCAGGAAGTCAGAGAAGCCCAGTTCCCTGGCTACAGTCTGGGCCAGCTTTCTTAGGTCACGGTCGTAGGCATCAGACATGCAGGGAAAGCGCGGCCCGAACCTGTCAATAAAACAAGCCCTGTCAAATCATTCTGGACACTGCAGGCAAAGAGACAGAGCCTCGGAGGAACAGTTCCTTTCAGTTAAAACAGCAATAGAAAACTACACAACACAAATATGATAGAGTGAAGAGCAGGGGGTTCCATCCCTGGTCCTGGGGACCCCATGTGTCTTTTGGTTTTCATTCCAATAACTCGCTTAATTAGACCTTTTTACTTGTTTTCAGCTCGTTGGTTTGTGACCGGCTTGTTAAATCTTTGGATTTGTCCCGCACCTCTCGTCATTGGGTCCCACCAGAGGGCTGTTCCCAGCGAAGCCTGGCAAGTTGAGATGGTCCTTGATCAGCATCATGTCTCCCACATTGTAGTCCTCGTTGAGGCCTCCCGCTGCGTTCGTCACGATGGCTGTCTGCACGCCAAGCAGCTGGAAAACGCGGATCGGGAACGTGACCTGGAACGAAACAAAGACCGGATCAGAACTGGAGTGAATGCAACATGAGGTTTAGTTACAGTTAAGACCTAATAGTGAATCTCTTAAAGGTTTTGTCTTTGGTTTTTGCTGTAGCTGGAAATAGTAATGAGAACAGAGATGAAATGACTAACATGATCAAAAGCAGGAATTCAAAACAGGAAATCACACAGACACACGCTACTGAGATGTACAAACGTGACAGACGAACACGCTTACCTGCCAGATGGGAAAGCCCTCATACAGATGGAATCTGCCCTGCATGCAGACACATGATTTTCCATTTAGGGTTCCGAAAACAAGTCGCCCAGCGTGGCCTTGCACTGCAACTAGAAGTAACACACATAGCTCATTCTCTGGGATATCAAAGCACACTGATAACTGCAACAGGCAAGACCTTGTGCTGCTTTCTTATTCTAAAGAGTTGATGAATAGATTTGAAAGCAGTGCAAAACTAGGATTCTGAGCGCAGTTGTGCAAAGGGTGCTGTGTTCTGGCTGCTATCAAGAAAATAATGCTTTATTGCCTGAGAATAGGACAATAAAACTGACCTTATCCAAGTATAATTGAGTTCTTTTACACACACAGCACCCATTTTTGCCCTGAAGCTTGTCAGTATTCACTTTGACTAGTTATTCCAAGCCTCACTGTCTTCACAAAAGGGAACTTGTCATACTTATTTGAATGAATATTTGATTCTTACTAACAGATGTCATCCCATGCATACAGTATAGTTGACAATTATAACCCTGAGCACAATCTTTTATTTATATTATTTAGCGTGCCTAATTATTTTACCCCCAGTGATTTTACATCAAGCCGTGCGAACCATCCATTCCGGTACCTGTGCTCTGTGGGAAGTTGGGAATGTCGGAGTAACTGAACACCTTCTGATCCTTCAAGATTTCAGCCAATCCACCGAGCCCAGATCCGCAGATAATAGCAATCAGGGGGCGGTGCTCTGTATTCGCTCGCAGCCAATCAGCAGTCACCTTGTACTCCTCATAGGTGTACCTGCAAGACAGAGATTAACACACCCTCATGAAGTCGTTAATCTAGGAAACGTACAGCCGATATTGCTGTGTACTTTGACAGACCTAATGCAGGGGTCATAAAAAAGTCTTTGCAGACACTTTGCTCTAAATCCCTGTCGCACAGACAGGTTTACAGTAAATCTTGGGCAACGTGCCTGTTCTATTTGGTATGTATTCTACTGCCACAGCCACAGGTGGACTGGGGTCTTTAAAACTAGTCTTATGTTCTCTAAATGTAATAAATCCAGGACGAAGTAATCTCCGTGCAGTTGCAGAACTATCCGTCTCTGTTTAACGTATTCAGTTAAACGTTTAATTGGCTTGAAGTTAAAAAATGTTAGGAAAGCGTGTGCAAGGAAGGATTTATAATTGAAAACACACAGCTAAGATGTTACAGAGAAACGCACATTCTGTGGGGGATAATTGATGGCCAGCCTCAAGTCATTTAACACGCTTCTTAAATAACTAATAGAGTGCAATTGGGTGCAGTATGAAACCGACTGTCTTTATATCATTTAAGATGCAGGGTTATATATCAAATTACAGTTACAGGAAAAACAAACAGATACTGTCTTTGTGAGCCCTACAGCCAAACCAACTACCCACAGCTGCCAAGACTTTATTAAATAAAAAATGTGATCTGTTCACATCCTGCCACAAGGCAGCATTCACCAAAGCACAATAAAGAAGGCTTTAAAATGAGCTAAGCATTACATGGTTCGATTGCGTTTCACTGAAGACAATGAACCCAAACTCTGAGCTCACTGCATACAATTGATCCATTGTTGGAAAAAAAACCAATTATCAGATTATGAATATCAATTCAGAAGAGCAATGCAGGGAAATGAATATTTTATTCCCATGGTGGCCACTAGGGGGACTATCAATTCAGGTTTGGATATCATCATTTATTTCTTAGCAGACGACCTTATCCAGGGCGACTTATAATTGTTACAAGATATCACATTATATTTACATACAATTACGCATTTATACAGTTGGATTTTTACTGGAGCAATCTAGGTAAAGTACCTTGCTCAAAGGTACAGCAGCGGTGTCCCCCGCCTGGGATTGAACCCACGACCCTCCGGTCAAGAGTCCGGAGCCCTAACCACTACTCCACACTGCTGCCCTAACTCTCACAGAGCTGACGAAATAGGTCAGTGCTTCTCAAACTGTGGGGGGGTTAAGACACCAGACTGGTTCAATTTTATCCACTTGGAAATCGCATATTAAACTGCACGAGGGCTCAAGTATACATCTGTCCAAGTTTACAGGTCACTCAAGGTCCGGTAAAATACAAAATCTGCTTTTCTTAGGATCTCTTCTTTATAACCAAAAACCGATGCAACTAGCAATTGAATATCATGTTAGCAAGGAGAGAACAAGAGGTCATACATGGAAGCAGAGAATAAGTAGCTTTAGAGCTGAAGGTAGGAAGCACTTTTTTTTTTTTTTTTTTTTTTTTGCATAGACCAGCCTACCGGGTGAAGGTAACCACTTCCTGACTTAAATCTCTAGTCACTTAAGCTGAGGGAACACAAAGCCTCTTTTTCTTAGAACAGCGGCTTGAAACCTGGTTCCAGGAGGACGGGAGACCTAGTCTGAGGTCGCTGTATCAAACCCGAAGTCTCCCCCCAGTGTGCCGTGCAGTGGCCTGAAACCTAGTCTCCTGAAACCAAGGTCCAAGCCACAAAGGGGTTTTGTGTTCCCTCCTCTTAACAACAGCTGCAAAAGGCAAACTGCGTCATGTTCCACTGGCTGGTATGAGAAAGACAGTAATGAGAGTCTCACCAGTTTCAAAAGCATAAAGAATGACTCGCCAGGACCAGGAAATTACAGGCCAAACGCATTACAGAAGGGGGAAGTTAAACCACATTTCTATGGGTCAATGAGTTTGTTACACTGGTATCAACCTCTTTTTTTTTAAATCCATTTTTGTGGTGAAGGCACTACCGAATTTTGCAGAAGTTATTACATATTTGTATATGTCTATACTTTTCAGTGTTTTTTGTTGTAAAATATATTAAACAAGTATTTAGTAAGTGGTACAATCTTAAACATCCAATTTTACAGTGGGCAATAATGATAATAATAATAATAATAATAATAATAATAATAATAATAATAATAATCCTTACCCTTGTTTTTGTTCAGGAAACATCTTTAGGAGATTTGAGAGTGGTAAATCCGTGAGTTTGTTATTATTGATATTAGTATTATTATTATTCTTTCACAATACAGAGTCTTGTTACTTTATAACAGAATAGCTTCTAATGTTGCAAATGTCTTGCAGGTGTTTGCCCCTAATGTCACAGTGGCGCGATGGATCCAGCCGGTTTTATACAAAGGCTTCCGTGTTTAGTCAGCCTTGTTCTAGTATTTGTGCTCAAGCGGGGCGTTGTCCTCTGACGTTGCCATACGCACACCTCCAACATGTCTTCAAACACTTACGCGTCCAGATTCACTGCGAAGCTGAGGGAGTTGTATTGAACAAAACCGACACTACAATCACGTAAATAGGCGCACGGGATTACGCATTCGTTTTCTATGCAAGCTTCTCGTTATAAGGGCTAGTTAAATATATTTACTCTCTGTATAAACAAAGCTTAGAAATTCTAGAGTAAACAGTGACATTCCACCAATATCAAACATATATAATTTATTACGTTTTGAGATATATATATATATATATATATATATATATATATATATATATATATATATCTAAATCGGGGTGCAATACATCGCTTGACATGTCGTCCCTGTGAAATAAATACGCAAATACACATAAATAAGAGTGGAAATTCAAAACGTGGGAGCGAAGATGTTTATAAACGTGTCTTACAGCCTAGTAATCGGGTTTTTAATGCTACTTGCATACGGTACTATGTATTACAAGGCATCCTAGGCACGGACCTCAGTTAAAATCATACCAATAATTATTTAGGCAGGCCCTTTAATGCTTTGCCGCAAATAAAAATGCATGTCATCCCTCGTTGTGTACATACATGAATTCCCAAGTCCCGCTGATATCTACAGCCTCTGTGCGCTTCAAAATCTCTATTATTATTTTGAGCATTCGCCTACTTTAAAATGCTAACTTGAAAAATGTGCCGGGTCAATTGCAGCGTACCATCAAGTGGACTAAAATGCGGACTATAGAAAATCCTACAAATCTGTTCTAACTTAATTACGATTGCAGCGTAGCCTACCAAGCACATGATGCTGGTAACTCGTTTAACTGGTTGGAACAATTCATTTCAACCGATTCTGAATATGGGTTTGAAGGAAACTGTCAACGACGCCTAGAAGTTCAAATATCTCAATTTTATTTACAGTATTCAAACTTTTTTTTTTTTTTTTTAGGTAAGTGAATAAATATATTTTTTGTACAAACTCCACGTGTAATAGTCATTAATCGGAAGCTTACTTAACATCAAATAACAAACGTTTTTAGCATAAACTACATTTTAATGGTGTTGCTATACACTATTTTATTTATCCCGTTCCAAAAATCAACCACTCATCTCTGCTCTTAACTAATAGCCTGTATTGATAAATATATTTGTATTTTAAGCAATATAACGGATCATTCTCTAATTGTGTTTACCACCAGCTGAAGAAAGTGCTTTATTTATTTTACACGATACAATTTTTCTGACAAACTGCTGCACCACGTTGTTTTGAGCAAATTATAGATCTTAATAATAGAATAATTCAAACTGTGGTATATATTGTGCAACTTTAGGGCTCTTTTAAAGTTTTTAAAAGTGTTTTAAAAATTACATAAAATTGCTATGCCTTTTTTTCATCTTTTTGGTGTAGTAAAATATGAAATGCGAAAGTTCAAATCATTGTGTGAAAGGAAGTGTTTGACAGCGCCTGGACACACAATCATTACACCACAGAAGCACATCGGCTCGGTGTGCAGGACGGGAGTCTTTCTTTTTAATGTGGTGGTGGGAACGCAAAGGGTCTTGTGTTTTAAAATATTTTATCTATTTTTTTTAAAAAAAAAGGTTCCCCCTTTATCAGGGCCCCCTTCGAGGCGTTGGGCCCCAGGGAAATGTCCCCGTCCTCCCCGCCCTCTCGGTGGGCATGATCACCCTTAACAAAGTGTGCTTCATTAAATCAAATGTTACGTTAAAATATTAAATTACATACCGCGTTGTAGTTTTCCATATACTTCACAAAAAACTGACAAATTGAAAAATGTGACTATTATGGCTTCCGGTAGACTTTTGTGATATCATTTTGTAGTTACTTTGATTACATGACTACATGAAGAAAGACACATTTTTATCAAACCGCTCATATTTCAGTACAAACAGATGTCACGTTGTTGTGCACATTTCAAACTGTCAGATTGCATTTAAACTGGCTATACTTCAGGCACAGACAAGTGTAATTGCGCGGTAATGTACCATTACTCACTGTGTAACCCTAAATCCAAACACCACCCTAGCGCTATTTATTAACCTGTTTGTAATCCCTAAAAAAAGTTTTAGCATATTCCCTCACTATTTCTAAACACAACTTTGGCAGAGCTATCTTTTTATAGCAGACCCTGCAAAAATCAAACAAACTCGCCTCGTTTGCACACACCGTGTTTCACAAGCAGGCCGCCTCGAGGGAATGGTCACGTGGGGTGGCTGTATCATTTGCACTCAAACTGCCGGCAGGTGGTTGCAGTTTGCAGGGGTGAAAACATTGGCATTCCGTTTTACCTGTTTCGCGTTTTAGGTAACTTTCCCCTATAATGTGCTAGACCACCTTCTCACAGATCGGACTGCCCGAGGAGGCTGTGTGGTCCAGTGGTTAAAGAAAATGGCTTGTAACTAGGAGGTCCCCGGTTCAAATCCCACCTCAGCCACTAACTCATTGTGTGACCCTGAGCAAGTCACTTAACCTCCTTGTGCTCCGTTTTTCGGGTGAGACGTAGTTGTAAGTGACTCTGCAGCTGATGCATAGTTCACACACCCTAGCCTCTGTAAGCCGTCTTGGATAAAGACGTCTGCTAAATAAACTAATAATAATAATAATAACGCGACGGACATAAAGAAATGTACTGAATAAAGTTTTCAAATGTATCAGTCATTGCAGATGAAAAATGCGGCTGTCTCTGCCAAACAATATAAGCAGCTTAGGAGCAAGCGTGCTAAATGAGTCTTATGCTTCACAGTGCTAAATGAATCCACTAACAGGATCATCACGAATCTGATGTGGTCTGCTGCAATCGGGATTTGAAGGTGTACTAGCTAGTCCTATCAAGTGGACTAAACCTGCTTAATCCACCATTAGTTAGACACATCAATGCAATTGATCCACCAGATTTTAAGAGGTTGTGTTCATAAAAGACTACAAACAAACAAACTTGGTCTGATTCTCATGAAAGTTGATATTACTATTACATAGCATGTAGGTTGCTAGGGCAGCAGTGTGGAGTAGTGGTTAGGGCTCTGGACTCTTGACCGGAGGGTCATGGGTTCAATCCCCGGTGGGGACACTGCTGCTGTACCCTTGGGCAAGGTACTTTACCTAGATTGCTCCAGTAAAAAACCCAACTGTATAAATGGGTAATTGTATGTAAAAATAATGTGATATCTTGTAAGTCGCCCTGGATAAGGGCGTCTGCTAAGAAATAAATTATTATTATTATTATTATCATTATTATTATCTGGATATAAGGAGCTGTCTCTGTCTGTACATCTGTCCATCATTATGTCCCCCGTACATTTCTTAATATATCTGGAGAACAGACTATTATAAGTATATAAATTGCAAATGAGGCAGCAGTGTGGAGTAGTGGTTAGGGCTCTAGACTCTTGACCGGAAGGTTGTGGGTTCAATCCCAGGTGGGGGACACTGCTGCTGTACCCTTGAGCAAGGTACTTTACCTAGATTGCTCCAGTAAAAACCCAACTGTATAAATGTGTAATTGTATGTAAAAATAATGTGATATCTTGTAACAATTGTAAGTCGCCCTGGATAAGGGCGTCTGCTAAGAAATAAATAATAAATTTGTATTCTATACTGTTCTGTTCTGTTGATATATGTTGCGACATCAATGTCTTAATTTGATAGTGACAAGGGATGCAGGCAACTGATATACTTGTTAAGAGCAGTTGCAAAAAAAAAAGATTAAAAAGCTTTAATAGTTTCTTTGGAATCAAGAAATAGGGTATGGTGGGACTAGCAGAGCTGAAAAGTTACATGGTCTGAATGGAATAAGCAAGGTGGTTCAGTCACAGCACGTGGAATACTAGCAAGTTCAAATGCAGATCATGGCCAGCTCAACAGACAGACAAAAAGGGGAAAAAAATAACTCACTCATTGTGAAAGCAGCAGAAACGCCGCAAATGACTGCGAGCACACTCAAATAGTAAGGGAGATGTGTTTTTAAAACATATACTCTACAATTGCAAACAAAGAAACACATTAATATATTTATATGTCATTTAATTCACACATTTATGGGGCATTTTAGCTGTAGTAACTCAAAACCATTTAATAAATGCCTAATAGTGTGTTTACTACAGTTAATCACAAGTTTGAATCATTCAAAGCATTTATACATTAAAATTATGTGTTCCACATTCTACAAACCATGTATAATTGTATATTAAATAATAACGGTAACAAAGTAAATCGATATTTCAATTGTTTGGACATGATCATGTGACAGTTATCGGAAGATCACAAAACTTAATTGGATTTGGCTGAGATCATCTGACAATCATCTCAACATCTCTACCTCTAGATTTGGTTCAGCCAAGCTGACAAGATAATTACATCAGGCTTTCTGCATTTGGCTTATTCCATGTGCTATAAATATGTGAATCGGAACACAAGACTGTAGGGATCAACACAGGATAAACAAAAAACACTGGAGCCCAGCTGCAGCTGCAGTTGTGGGAATACGCTTATCTACTCAACCAGCCAGACAACACAGGAACAACGGATTGATAAACTGGGTACATCTTGACATTGTCCTGTGTCTGGATCATTATTATAACTCACAACAAGAAACTGACAGCGTTTATTGTTAGGTAATCATAGTCTTAGTCCAGTAATGGTTCTAGATAACTTTCATATTGAATCATACAGGTCTGCTAACTGGCAACTTATTACTGGAAACGAATCGCTGTATTCTCATACACAACGGACACTGTGGCTTGCGTCTTATTTGTCATTTACTCTTGTTATAGATAACTGAAATCTTGAAATGATGGCACCACATGGGTAATGGTACTGTGGTGAAATGGTAAAGCCAGCCGCTTCAGTGATGATATGAGCCTGTCACTGAAAGGTAACACAGTGGAAACATAGCGATGGGCTCAAAAAAAGAAAATTCCACTGTATAGCTTTTCAACTACTAACCGACTCCCGCGAGACTGCAATCACGTGACTTATAAAATACCCCACCCTTGGTGTGACAGTCAGCTCTGATTGGTCCGTTATCATTTTTGTTCAAAAGCAATGTAAAACTGCAGACTTCCACTGTTTCCCGTCATTTCTAGAATGGGAATGCTTCACAACCAAAAAAAATAAAGGTCTATGTTATGTGATGAATACCTTACATTAGTTTACCACAATACATTTGCACATTTTGCAATTTTCCCATGGTCATGCCATGCATTTACATTGACCATGTTCTTTTTTTTTTAATATTCTTTACCATACCTTTCTGGGCTTTACATTGCTTGCCTGTGAGTTACTATGAGAGTTTTGCTATGGGAATTTGCTTCAAAAAAAGATGGAAGCCTTTGATTAATTTGTTTTCATAGCATTTTTGGAAGATGCTCTGATTATCACTGAAGTATTACTAAGTCTGTGGTATCTGAGATACAAAATCAGGTACATCTTGTGCAGCACTGCAGAAGGGGAACAGTGAATCATACGAGCCAAGCCCAATCTGAGATATATCTCTGACTAGTTAGCATTGCAGTGGGGTTTAAAATTATTAGTGCCCTGTAACTACCAGCCCTTGCGAAATCTACCAACCTTGTATCACCATTGTACACACCCATGCTGTAATTTGTTGTTGAGTGACCAATGACTAAGCAAGTTAGTCATTTGTTTTGAAATCACAAGATTTTTTTTTCATCAGATTAAGTAAATATGACCTAATGTATAAATTACCCTCACTTTGTGGGTCACACATGTAAGTACACAATTGCATCAGGAAAGGGTTAAAAGAAAAAAGAAAAACAACCACACTGATTAATTTAAAAATGTTAGAATTCGCAACTTGACAAGGACTGTCATTGTTTTAAATGTCATTGTGGGTCTGCCCCTCAAAATGCGGGTCACTTGGTGTGCAATAGCTGAAAAACTCTGTGATCCAATACCTTGGCAAAAACTAACACGGTTAATCTGCGAAGTTATAACTTCTGAACGGTGGTGAATTGAGTCATGGTGGTTTGTCTGCGAGTTTGTAATGTCAAGTTCAAGTTATTGTTAAAACCCCTGCTTCGGATCTCACAGCTCCTGTTAAACTGGACTATAGTTACACTTCACCACCCCCTGCTTAGAAAAAGGACTGTCTGTCTAACGTGAAAGTTAAAGTTTAACCTGTTACCTCCGGTATGAACTTTGAAAACATCATTTTTTTTGGCATGTGTGTTTTCTAAGCTAGCACAGTAAAAGATAAGGTTTTGTACTTTATGAGACACTCTGTACTTGCGGTGTTATGCAAAAGAACAAAGTGAATGATAATGAATGACAAAGCACAAAAATAAAAGTATTTAGCGAGCCAGGTCAATTTAATAGGACAATGACCCTCGTTTCTACTGTGTTGTCATGAAAACCCTTCAAGTTTACCATTGTAACTGTACAGCAAAGTGTAATAAAGAATAGTAAAAGAATTGTGAAGCACAGAGAGGTCTGGTAAAGCATAGGGAAGCATTGTAAAGCACAGAGAGGTGTGGTAAAGCATAGGGAAGCATTGTAAAGCACAGTGAGGTCTGGTAAAGCATAGGGAAGCATTGTAAAGCACAGAGAGGTCTGGTAAAGCATAGGGAAGCATTGTAAAGCACAGAGAGCTCTGGTAAAGCATAGGGAAGCATTGTAAAGCACAGAGAGGTGTGGTAAAGCATAGGGAAGCATTGTAAAGCACAGAGAGCTCTGGTAAAGCATAGGGGAGCATTGTAAAGCAAAGAGAGGTCTGGTAAAGCATAGGGAAGCATTGTGAAGCACAGAGAGGTCTGGTAAAGCATAGGGAAGCATTGTAAAGCACAGAGAGGTCTGGTAAAGCATAGGGAAGCATTGTAAAGCACAGAGAGGTCTGGTAAAGCATAGGGAAGCATTGTAAAGCACAGAGAGGTCTGGTAAAGCATAGGGAAGCATTGTAAAGCACAGGGAGGTCTGGTAAAGCATAGGGAAGCATTGTAAAGCACAGAGAGGTCTGGTAAAGCATAGGGAAGCATTGTAAAGCACAGAGAGGTCTGGTAAAGCATAGGGAAGCATTGTAAAGCACAGAGATGTATGGTAAAGCATAGGGAAGCATTGTAAAGCACAGAGAGGTGTGGTAAAGCATAGGGAAGCATTGTAAAGCACAGAGAGGTCTGGTAAAGCATAGGGACGCATTGCAATGCACAGAGAGATGTGGTGAAGCATAGGGAAGCATTGTAAAGCACAGAGATGTATGGTAAAGCATAGGGAAGCATTGTAAAGCACAGAGAGGTCTGGTAAAGCATAGGGAAGCATTGTAAAGCACAGAGAGGTCTGGTAAAGCATGGTAAAAACAATGGTAAAGGCATGGTATAACCATGGGAAAAGCATGGCAAAACATCAAAATAACTGTGCAAAAATACTTTTGTAATTCGTTTAGTTTCTGTGTAGAAAATAATCTTCAATCAGTTTATAATTGACTCAATATTAACATCCACAACCACATCCAGTACTAACACTAACCCAATTCTGATACAATTGTGTACTTACATATATCATGCGAAAATATATACACGTTAGTACAGTAACAGTACCCATGCATAATGACATTGTAATGATGTGTAAGTGCACACGTATTTACTAGGAGGCTGTGTGGTCCAGTGGTTAAAGAAAAGGTCTTGGAACCAAGAATTAGAATTGTAGAAAGGTAACCCTTCTAGTTTTAGCTGAGTCACTCATCTCTGGAATTTCTCCAAAGCTGCCATTTCCTTTAGGCTGTAAAGATAATGGGCAGGCGTGAAACAATGCAGGAGAAAAGCTTTCAGTATTATAACTGAAATGATTAACGGATAACAGGAGAATTCTACTTGATAGTTGTTCGTCATTGAGGTGGGTCCTGAACTCCCTTCCAGATTTACTTTCACTGTTTTTGAACTGACGCAATAAAACCGTACAATCCAATTCCCTGGAACAAACAGTCAACGATATGAATATAATTTAGATATTTTATTTAAGAACATAAGAAAGTTTACCAAACGAGAGGAGGCCATTTTTATAGACACTAGGTCAATGGTGCATGAGGACAGTGCAAAGCATCACTATTAAAACAACAATTTTATTGACTGAAACAAAAGGGCAGGCAGAAGGTTCCCACATGAAAAAAACAAGTTGTAACAGCAGTTATCAGTGACTGCCAGCTTATGGGAACATTGTGTAACCTATTTACTACTGGAGAGGAAATATGTGATAATACCCCATATAAACCACAACAGCACATCAATGTAAATAACAGCTTCAACTTAACTGGGTCATGTTAGAAGTGTTTTTTTTATTGTTTGTTTTGTCTGTAATGGCCGTGTAGTTACACAGGAGGTGCATAGTAATTACATGCCCACATACACATAATTATGTTATTGTGCATAGTTGGGGCAGCAGTGTGGAGTAGTGGTTAGGGCTCCTGACTCTTGACCGGAGGGTCGTGGGTTCAATCCCAGGTGGGGGACACTGCTTCTGTACCCTTGAGCAAGGTACTTTACCTAGATTGCTCCAGTAAAAACCCAGCTGTATAAATGGATAATTGTATGTAAAAATAATGTGATATCTTGTAACAATTGTAAGTCGCCCTGGATAAGGGCGTCGGCTAAGAAACAAATAAATAATAATAATAATAATAATAATAATAATAATAATAATAATAATAATAATAATAATAATAGTATCAGAAAACAGATACGATTAGGTTTATATCATGCAAAAAAAATGTAAACATTACAGTACTAGAAATGGAATAAAAGGGGACATTTAAATTACCGTTGAATTTTTAACTGTAGCAAAAACACATATTTCCTTGGTTAACGTTGTGCTTGTTTTTAAACAGAATGCAGTCATGCAGCTTGATCAGTCATGCAGCCTCATTTGGCTTGAAAATAAAACTGTTCTTGGTTTAAAACTAAACAGTTCCATTGTCAGTACTTGCTTTTAAATCTGCCTCACCTTTGTCTGAATACATTTGTTGATCCAGTAGTTTTGGCTTCATGACCAGCATTCACTTCTAGAAGTGCCTATCTGGCATACGGTTGAAGATTGCATGCTTCTAGTTCTGCTTTACTGTTGTTTTCAGATACGCGTTAAGCAACCCACTGCGCGTTCTCTTGCATGCCTAAATAACTTTCGCTAAGAAAGCAGGGAAGCGCCCATTCAAATCTGGTACGTTCTGCTGCTGTCGGTCTTTTACATCGTTTTTAATGTAATTTATCATATTTTCCACCATAAAGAAAATATAATATTTATCATATGCAATACATTGGGTCTTGTACACTTTTTTTACTTGTGCAACTTTGTGGTGGACTTTTTGTCTTGTTCGTCGTGAATTGTTTTTTTTTCTTTTTAGAGAAACTGATTGTCTGTTTCCAGTTTAAGTTTGCAAAAAAAGAATGTAAATGAAAGGTAAATGTACCTCTGTTTGACAATAGGAAAACACCCATCAGATGGCAATTAAGAACATAAGAACATAAGAAAGTTTACAAACGAGAGGAGGCCCCATTCGGCCCATCTTGCTTGTTTGGTTGTTAGTAGCTTATTGATCCCAGAATCTCATCAAGCAGCTTCTTGAAGGATCCCAGGGTGTCAGCTTCAACAACATTACTGGGGAGTTGGTTCCAGACCCTCACAATTCTCTGTGTAAAAAAGTGCCTCCTATTTTCTGTTCTGAATGCCCCTTTAACTAATCTCCATTTGTGACCCCTGGTCCTTGTTTCTTTTTTCAGGTCAAAGAAGTCCCCTGGATCGACATTGTATATTCCTTTTAGGATTTTGAATGTTTGAATCAGATCGCCGCGTAGTCTTCTTTGTTCCAGACTGAATAGATTCAATTTAGCCTTTTAGCCTGTCTGCATACAACATGCCTTTTAAACCCGAGATAATTCTGGTTGCTCTTCTTTGCACTCTTTCTAGAGCAGCAATATCCTTTTTGTAACGAGGTGACCAGAACTG
This sequence comes from Acipenser ruthenus, assembly GCF_902713425.1. Classification (NCBI taxonomy): domain Eukaryota; kingdom Metazoa; phylum Chordata; class Actinopteri; order Acipenseriformes; family Acipenseridae; genus Acipenser; species Acipenser ruthenus. The sequence goes on along the minus strand of NC_081232.1, from coordinate 885,120 downwards.
AACACAATATTCTAGGTGAGGTCTTACTAATGCATTGTAAAGTTTTAACATTACTTCCCTTGATTTAAATTCAGCACTTCTCACAATATATCTGAGCATCTTGTTGGCCTTTTTTATAGCTTCCCCACATTGTCTAGATGAAGACATTTCTGAGTCAACATAAACTCCTAGGTCTTTTTCATAGATTCCTTCTTCAATTTCAGTATCTCCCATATGATACTTATAATGCACATTTTTATTGCCTGCATGCAATACTTTACACTATTCTCTATTAAATGTCATTTGCCACACGTCTGCCCAGTTCTGAATGCTGTCTGGATCATTTTGAATGACCTTTGCTGCTGCAACAGTGTTTGCCACTCCTCCTATTTTTGTGTCGTCTGCAAATTTAACAAGTTTGCTTACTATACCAGAATCTAAATCATTAATGTAGATTAGGAATAGCAGAGGACCTAATACTGATCCCTGTGGTACACCACTGGTTACCTCGCTCCATTAAAAAAATTTAAAAAGAATAAAAATAAAAAAACACCAGTATACAATCATTTATATACACATGTCCTGGGGTAAAACAATAAAATAATAAACTAATGAAACCTACTTCTTTTATTTAGTGTTCATATCAGTCTCCGTCCGGCAACAACAGCACTGATATACTGATAACAAACTGAATACAATACAAGCAAAAAGGGTCAGATCATGTCTACAAGCTCTGGGAGTTATATTATGAATATATTTCGCACATTGCATATCATTAAGTTTATCTTTTATCTGTGTAATACACTTCCCAGAAACAGTACTGAATTTATTACAAGTTTATGGCCTTCATAAATGTTATCTGTATTGATAATACTGCAGCAAAATGCATAGGTTGACAAAGAAAAAAATAATTCAATTGTACGCACAACTTGCTTTCACTTTCTGTGGGCTGTACAGGTGGGTGACGTTGCTGAAGAGCTTGATCATGGTGGATAACCGGTTAGGATGGATATTTGATGGGCGGATACACGACAGATTACTGTACAGTAATTAGACACAATGTAAAGTGTCAGCGATTTGTTTCTGGAACAATTTAGTTTGAATTTTAGGCACAGGTTAAGCTGCGTGAATTGCATTTTGTTTAAAAACAAGCACCTCATTATCCCACCTTAATAATAAAGGATATCAATGACTAATCTCGACGTGTAAATAACATGCTGCCTCTCTCTCTCGACTGTTTTGTCATTTGAATGGTTTTCGGTTTCTTCGCCTGTTCAGACCTTCGTGCATGCTTGAGCTCTCAAGTAAAATTATGACAATTGTAAACAAATTCTGTTGACAGCTTTGAAGGGCTGCTTGGTGTTCATGTGAAAACATTCCCCTGTGGACAGTTCCACAGGCAAATATCGGGTTTGCTTGTTGCAAATGTAGCTTTTTAATTTGTGGTGCCTGAAACAAAGCCAATGATTTCACTGCACAGATGAAGACATTTCAGTGGTGACAGTGTCTCTAATTACACACCATTACAAGGCTATTATGCATAGTTACAATGTTCTTAATGTGTATATCTTTTTGCATGATATATGTAAGAATTATTTGTTTATTTAGCAGACGTCTTTATCCAAGGCGACTTACAGAGACTACAGAATTGTATCAGAAAAGGGTTAGGGTTAGGATTAAGGTTTTAGTGTTAGGGTTAGGGTTTAAGGTTAGGGTTAGGATTAGGGTTATAGTGTTAGGGTTAGGGTTACAGCAGGGAATATGCAGATATCGCCAAGTTAACACTATAGATGAAAAGCTGATGTTGTTTACTGGTTCCTTATCACTTTATTTGTTCACACTAGTTCAAACTCTCTCAAAGATTTTTATTTTTTTTCTACAGTGTGTTATTTGTTCAGAAAATAAACTGTTTTGTTATTTGAAGCACCTCTCTTGTTTTAGTGGTTTGTTGATGCCCCCTACTGTACATCACCTGTAAGTACAGCACCACACAAAATAATGTTTCCTTCACAGAACTGAACTGCAGTGTGTTTTCCTGAAAGAAAAGCCGGGTAGCAGACAGCACGTTTTCAAATTGTATACAATATGATTTCTGGGTGAATATTTCCTACATTCTTCCATAGGTTAGCCTGCGCACGCTGCTTCATAATAAACCAGCCTTGGTTGGCACACCAGTTTGTTTAGGCTGTTTAAGCTGCTGGGAACATATTTGCTATTTGAAGTTTTCCTGTCGTGATAAAAGTGCACTACAATGCTTACCTATGCTTTACCATGTTTTCACTGTGTTTTATTACACGCATATTAAAAATGGATACAAAGTAGGAAAATGATCTTAGACTTAGCAGAATTGTGCCTGCACAGGATTTGAAAAGGTGGCAATAGACAAGTTAATTAAAAATATCCTCTGGTACGTGGTTCCATTGAAGCGGGTTAGCTTCCGTAGTGTGTCAGGAAAAGTACAATTCATCCATCTTCCTAGTTTTGCTATTTTGTATTCACGTTTTTTTTTAATACAAAACTGTAACAATGTGCTCAGCAAGTTGACAGCAAGGTCATGTATTATACAAAAATAAAAGAAAGAAACTTATGGATTAATAGTTCTGATTATGTGTTTAATAAGTCATCTTACGGTTAAGATTCTGGACCATGGCTAGTTTTATTTTTATTTTTTCTTGGAAGTGGCACCAGATATATTTATTTTAACTACAGCTTCAATGAACTGAAGAAAAAAAAAAATGTCCCGATGTTTCACTCTCGATACATTCATTCGTTTCCTAATTAGGGTGACCAGACAGGTACTGTCGGGACGCCATTTGTCCCGATTTTAAGAACATAAGAAAGTTTACAAATGAGAGGAGGCCATTCAGCCCATCTTGCTCGTTTGGTTGTTAGTAGCTTATTGATCCCAGAATCTCATCAAGCAGCTTCTTGAAGGATCCCAGGGTGTCGGCTTCAACAACATTACTGGGGAGTTGGTTCCAGACCCTCACAATTCTCAGTGTAAAAAAGTGCCTCCTATTTTCTGTTCTGAATGCCCCTTTATCTAATCTCCATTTGTGACCCCTGGTCCTTGTTTCTTTTTTCAGGTCAAAGAAGTCCCCTGGGTCGACATTGTCTATACCTTTTAGGTTTTTGAATGTTTGAATCAGATCACCACGTAGTCTTCTTTGTTCAAGACTGAATAGATTCAATTATTTTAGCCTGTCTGCATACGACATGCCTTTTAAACCCAGGATAATTCTGGTTGCTCTTCTTTGCACTCTTTCTAGAGCAGTGTGGCAAAGTGCCCCCCCCTGTGTATGTTATATGTTACGTGTTGTGTGTAAATGTGGGTGTATAGGCATTGGTACACGGGATATAAGCGGTCTGTGTTTCACGTGTGTGTAAATTGTATATTTGTATTTAGGCACGGGGATGGCACATCACATCACGTGCAAGTAAAAAGTAATATGTGAGCACGGGGAATTGCACTTTAATTAATTCACGTGCAGTTGTACCGAGATTCCAATTGAATGATTGACTAGCAATCGAATCTCGGTACAACTGCATAAAAGCTGCATGTTTTCACTCACTGGGGGTTTGGTGTTCGGTGAGTGGAGAACGGGTTAGGAGACGGAGGGTAGTATAAAGTAAAATAATAGTAAAAGAAGCTCACCGTGTTTGTCTGTGTAGTTCGTTTTGTCTGTCTGGTTATTTTGGCGTGTAGTGCCGTGTCCTGTTTTGTGTTCTGTTTGTTAAACCTTTTTATTTTGTTAATAAACGCTGAGTGCAGCCATTGCACTCAGCTCAGCATCACCACCGTCTCTGTCTGTGTGTTTCTCTCTCTGGTCTGAGTTCCTCCCTGCAGCCATCTTTGTCACACGTGGTGTCAGAACCGGGACAACAGCGCCTCCAGGGCTCAGGCCAGAGCGGGAACCGCAGTTTTTTTTGTGGAAAAGTAAATAAAAAAAAATAAATAAATAAAAAAAAAAAAATGGAAGGCTGGAACTGGAGAGACGGCTGCAGTGAGCTGGAGGATCTCCTCGGCAGGTTGGAGGACCAAGGTTGGTGCCTTGCCTGCGGGGTGTATGGGCACACGGTGGCTGTCTGCCCCTTCCAGGAAGAGGAGGAGGAACCAGCCCAAAGGAGGAAGGTGAGCAGAAGGAGGCAGAGAAGGGGAAAAATGAGGAGGAAGCAGAGGGAGCCAAGGTGGTGCACCATGTGCATTGCTTATGGGCATGAGGACGAGGACTGCCCAGAGCAGGAGCCAGGGGAGGAGGAGCCCGAACGTCCTGCGCCTGAGTGGGAGGAGCCCGAACGTCCTGCGCCTGAGTGGGAGGAGCCCGAACGTCCTGCGCCTGAGTGGGAGGAGCCCGAACGTCCTGCGCCTGAGTGGGAGGAGCCCGAACGTCCTGCGCCCGAGTGGGAGGAGCCCGAACGTCCTGCGCCCGAGTGGGAGGAGCCCGAACGTCCTGCGCCCGAGTGGGAGGAGCCCGAACGTCCTGCGCCCGAGTGGGAGGAGCCCGAACGTCCTGCGCCCGAGTGGGAGGAGTCGGTGCGTCCACGTCCCAAGAGGGAGGAGTCGGTGCGTCCACGGCCCGAGAGGGAGGAGTCGGTGCGTCCACGGCCCGAGAGGGAGGAGTCGGTGCGTCCACGGCCCGAGAGGGAGGAGTCGGTGCGTCCACGGCCCGAGAGGGAGGAGTCGGTGCGTCCTGTGTCCGGAGGGGAGGAGCTGAAGGCCCAAACCCCTATTTTTTTTTGGGAGGGACGAGGGCGTGAAGCTCAGGCTCCACAGCAGCCGCTGTTTTTGCTGCTGAAGGGAGCCCAGCGGAGACGCCCGCCACCAGCTCTACCCCCGCTGTCGGAGGAGCCGGCAGCGCCACCAGCCCTACCCCCGCTGTCGGAGGAGCCGGCAGCGCCTCCACCACCACCCGAGGGAGAGGAGCAGGAGCTGCCTCTGCCTCCACCACCTCCCGAGGGAGAGGAGCAGGAGCTGCCTCTGCCTCCACCACCCGAGGGAGAGGAGCAGGAGCTGCCTCTGCCTCCACCACCACCCGAGGGAGAGGAGCAGGAGCTGCCTCTGCCTCCACCACCACCCGAGGGAGAGGAGCAGGAGCTGCCTCTGCCTCCACCACCACCCGAGGGAGAGGAGCAGGAGCTGCCTCTGCCTCCACCACCCGAGGGAGAGGAGCAGGAGCTGCCTCTGCCTCCACCACCCGAGGGAGAGGAGCAGGAGCTGCCTCTGCCTCCACCACCACCCGAGGGAGAGGAGCAGGAGCTGCCTCTGCCTCCACCACCACCCGAGGGAGAGGAGCAGGAGCTGCCTCTGCCTCCACCACCACCCGAGGGAGAGGAGCAGGAGCTGCCTCTGCCTCCACCACCACCCGAGGGAGAGGAGCAGGAGCTGCCTCTGCCTCCACCACCCGAGGGAGAGGAGCAGGAGCTGCCTCTGCCTCCACCACCCGAGGGAGAGGAGCAGGAGCTGCCTCTGCCTCCACCACCACCCGAGGGAGAGGAGCAGGAGCTGCCTCTGCCTCCACCACCACCCGAGGGAGAGGAGCAGGAGCTGCCTCTGCCTCCACCACCCGAGGGAGAGGAGCAGGAGCTGCCTCTGCCTCCACCACCCGAGGGAGAGGAGCAGGAGCTGCCTCTGCCTCCACCACCCGAGGGAGAGGAGCAGGAGCTGCCTCTGCCTCCACCACCACCCGAGGGAGAGGAGCAGGAGCTGCCTCTGCCTCCACCACCACCCGAGGGAGAGGAGCAGGAGCTGCCTCTGCCTCCACCACCACCCGAGGGAGAGGAGCAGGAGCTGCCTCTGCCTCCACCACCCGAGGGAGAGGAGCAGGAGCTGCCTCTGCCTCCACCACCCGAGGGAGAGGAGCAGGAGCTGCCTCTGCCTCCACCACCACCCGAGGGAGAGGAGCAGGAGCTGCCTCTGCCTCCACCACCACCCGAGGGAGAGGAGCAGGAGCTGCCTCTGCCTCCACCACCACCCGAGGGAGAGGAGCAGGAGCTGCCTCTGCCTCCACCACCCGAGGGAGAGGAGCAGGAGCTGCCTCTGCCTCCACCACCACCCGAGGGAGAGGAGCAGGAGCTGCCTCTGCCTCCACCACCACCCGAGGGAGAGGAGCAGGAGCTGCCTCTGCCTCCACCACCACCCGAGGGAGAGGAGCAGGAGCTGCCTCTGCCTCCACCACCACCCGAGGGAGAGGAGCAGGAGCTGCCTCTGCCTCCACCTCCCGAGGGTCCGCTGCTGCTGCCGTCGCCTGAGGTCATCGAGGGTCCTGCTTCGCCTGGGGTCGCCGGGGCCTCTGCTTTGCCTCGGGTCGCTACACTGTGGCCGGAGCTCCATGAAGGGGAGCTGCCGGCCATAAAGAAAGAGGGGGAGGTCAGGAGACCAGCTCCCCCAGCTGCACTTTCGCGGCAGCAGATAGTGTGGCTGAAGCCCCGGAAGAGGGAGCTGCCAGCCACGAAGAATTGGGGGGTGCCAGACATTCCACCATGGCCACCCCCAGAAACAACTTGCTTCCCCCTCTTCCGGGACTTTGGGACTGAGGGGGGAGGTGGCCATTGAGGCCATGTGTGCGTTGCACAAGGGGGGGTATATGTGGCAAAGTGCCCCCCCTGTGTATGTTATATGTTACGTGTTGTGTGTAAATGTGGGTGTATAGGCATTGGTACACGGGATATAAGCGGTCTGTGTTTCACGTGTGTGTAAATTGTATATTTGTATTTAGGCACGGGGATGGCACATCACATCACGTGCAAGTAAAAAGTAATATGTGAGCACGGGGAATTGCACTTTAATTAATTCACGTGCAGTTGTACCGAGATTCCAATTGAATGATTGACTAGCAATCGAATCTCGGTACAACTGCATAAAAGCTGCATGTTTTCACTCACTGGGGGTTTGGTGTTCGGTGAGTGGAGAACGGGTTAGGAGACGGAGGGTAGTATAAAGTAAAATAATAGTAAAAGAAGCTCACCGTGTTTGTCTGTGTAGTTCGTTTTGTCTGTCTGGTTATTTTGGCGTGTAGTGCCGTGTCCTGTTTTGTGTTCTGTTTGTTAAACCTTTTTATTTTGTTAATAAACGCTGAGTGCAGCCATTGCACTCAGCTCAGCATCACCACCGTCTCTGTCTGTGTGTTTCTCTCTCTGGTCTGAGTTCCTCCCTGCAGCCATCTTTGTCACAAGCAGCAATATCCTTTTTGTAACGAGGTGACCAGAACTGAACAAAATATTCTAGATGAGGTCTTACTAATGCATTGTAAAGTTTTAACTTTACTTCCCTTGATTTAAATTCAACACTTCTCACAATATATCCGAGCATCTTGTTGGCCTTTTTTATAGCTTCCCCACATTGTCTAGATGAAGACATTTCTGAGTCAACATAAACTCCTAGGTCTTTTTCATAGATTCCTTCTTCAATTTCAGTATCTCCCATATGATACTTATAATGCACATTTTTATTGCCTGCATGCAATACTTTACACTTTTCTCTATTAAATGTCATTTGCCAGGTGTCTGCCCAGTTCTGAATGCTGTCTAGATCATTTTGAATAACCTTTGCTGCTGCAACAGTGTTTGCCACTCCTCCTATTTTTGTGTCGTCTGCAAATTTAACAAGTTTGCTTACTATACCAGAATCTAAATCATTAATGTAGATTAGGAATAGCAGAGGACCTAATACTGATCCCTGTGGTACACCACTGGTTACCTCACTCCATTTTGAGGTTTCTCCTCTAATCAATACTTTCTATTTTCTACATGTTAACCACTCCCTAATCCATGTGCATGCATTTCCTTGAATCCCTGCTGCGTTCAGTTTGAGAATTAATCTTTTATGCGGGACTTTGTCAAAAGCTTTCTGGAAATCTAAATAAACCATGTCGTATGCTTTGCAATTATCCATTTTCGATGTTGCATCCTCAAAAAAGTCATGCAGGTTAGTTAGACACGATCTCCCTTTCCTAAAACCATGCTGACTGTCTCCCAGGATACTGTTACCATATAGGTAATTTTCCATTTCAGATCTTATTATAGTTTCCATAAGTTTACATATAACAGAAGTCAGGCTTATTGGTCTGTAGTTACCTGGTTCAGTTTTGTCTCCCTTTTTGTGGATCGGTATTACGTTTGCAATTTTCCAGTCTGTCGGTACAACCCCTGTGTCAAGAGACTGTTGCATGATCTTGGTTAGCGGTTTGTAAATAACTTCTTTCATTTCTTTCAGTACTATTGGGAGGATCTCATCCGGCTCAGGGGATTTGTTTATTTTAAGAGCTCCTAGTCCCTTTAACACTTCTGCCTCTGTTATGTTAAAGTTATTTAAAACTGGATAGGAACAGGTCGACATGTGGGGCATGTTGTCAGTGTCCTCCTTTGTAAAAACCTGTGAAAAGTAATCATTTAATATATTTGCTATTTTTTTTTCTTCATCTATGATTTTGCCGTTTGTGTCTCTTAGACATTTAACCTCCTCTTTGAATGTTCTCTTGCTGTTATAGTATTGTAAAAACATTTTGGAATTGGTTTTAGCTCCCTTAGCAATATTGATTTCTATCTCTCTCTTGGCCTTTCTAACTTCCTTTTTGACTTGTGTTTGCAGTTCCAAGTACTCTTTCTGTGTACTTTGTTTTTGGTCCCTATTAAACGCTCTGTAAAGTGCAGCTGAATATTTTTTTTTAATTGATCTATTAAACCATTTTGGCCATTTTGTTTTAGATTTAGATTTGTCTACTTTTGGGATGTAATTGTTTTGTGCCTCTAGTACTACATTTTTAAAAAACAGCCATCCTTTTTCTGTGGATGTTTTCTCTATTTTACTCCAATCTACTTCTGTTAGTCTCTGTTTCATACCTTCATAGTTTGCTTTTGGGTTTGGGCTTTTGCTTTGGGTTTAAAAATCACTTCAAATGAGACCATTTTGTGGTCTGAGTTTGGCAATGGCTCTCTGACCTCTGTTTTAGTTATTCTGTCTTCATTATTTGAAAATACTAAATCAAGGCACGCCTCCCCTCTAGTCGGTGCCTTGACAAATTGCGTTAGGAAGCAGTCATTTGTCATTTCCACCATTTCAATTTCGTCCGTCGTGCTCCCCATCGGGTTCTCCCATTTTATACGGGGGAAGTTGAAATCCCCCATTAGTATGGCTTCTCCTTTTCTACACGCATTTCGAATGTCCTTGTATAACAGATTATTTTGCTCAGCGTCTGAATTTGGCGGTCTATAGCATGCTCCTATTATTATGCCCTTTGAATTTTTGTCCATTATTCTGACCCATATTGATTCGGCGTTGTTTTGTCCAGATTTAACACCTGGGCTTCAAGACTATTTCTTATGTATAGCGCTACCCCTCCGCCTCTTCTGTCCTGCCTGTCCCACTAATATTATATTCGTCTCCATCACTCTCAGACAACCAAGTTTCTGTAACACCTATCACATCGTAGTTACTTGTTAGTGCAGTAAGCTTCAAGATCTAACATTTTGTTACTGAGACTTCTAGCATTTAGATAAATACGTTTAATGGCTGTCTTACCTGAGTTGTTGCCCTTGTTTTGATGTGGTCTCCCTTATGTTTTCTCCCGCAAAACGTTTTACAGTAAACGTTGAAAACCCAGTCGTAAATTGTGACATTCATAATTTCGTCTATGCGGCTGCTGTACTGACTCGCGGTGCAACAGCATACTCTGCTGGTTTAGGGCGTGTTGTTTGAGGGAGTCGTTTGCATTGCATCTATGCGGCTATCCGATCACGTTAACCTGCACAGTCACATGATGCGGGATGCCTCATGTGTTTTTCTTGCTGGTGCGCCTGTGCGTCCGGTTTTACTGGTGAAGTGTCATGATGGCTGGTGTTGTTGACGAGTCTGTCACTAAAAAGCAAACAAGACAGTGGAAGTACCGAACGCAGTGGGGGAAAATGGATTCAATCATATGACCATGGTCAAATCATTAGGATTAGGATTATAATTAGGATTTCACGAGCATTTCACGGACCTGTTTAAACATGAAATACACGTAATATTTCAGAGCGCTATAAAAGCCTAAAATAGTGCTACTTGCTTCCTTACTAAAACAGAGTGCTGGCATTTGTTAAAAGGCAAGCATGCAGCATCTCCCAGCAGTTGCTGCCGACATTCTCTGTCTGGTGTGAATTTGAACATACATTGAGACTGCACGTCTGCATCCACTGAATTGATTGGAAGTTGATTTTATCAGTACATAGTCAAAACAAAGAAAACGCGCCTATTCGGGTCTACAATTCTAACTGCGTTTAAAAAGTAGACAGCAGGCTGTTTGAAGCGAGGTAGCTGTGCTTGATCGGACCTGTAGTGCTGATTTAACTTGGATACAACCGACACAGGTATACTTTTTTGTCTGCGCTGGCTTTCCAGTTTGTTTTCTGAAAGCTGTTGTTTGTTTTCCGTTCTGTTCAGCAGCCTCTGTAGCAGCCTTTTGTTTAATGTGGGATTCTGAAGCTATAGCGATCGATCGTATTTCCTTTAAGATACTTTACAAGATGTGCAAAACAATTACCTCCATGTGCGTGTACAGTTTCTTTGGGGAATGTCTCGACACGATCCTCTGCCCAAATACACTTTGCTTGTTTTGCTTTGTCGTCTATTTTTTTGGTATTTTACGTCTAATGCTGAAAACTAGATTTTAGCAACCTGAATGAAAACAATGCAGCCCTGCCTGTGTCCCACCTGCTCCGCACAGTACAGCAGGTCACAGAAAAGCCAGTACAGACGCACTGATAGGCTGATTAAAACATCGTTGTCATCTGAACAGTAAACAAGAAAGTTAAACACTAGTGGATTGGTTTTAAAAAATATATATATATATTTATTTTTAATTACATTTCTCTACGTTTTTGTTTTTGCCTAAGTGCAATGCAAAGTCTATCCACAGAAGAAAGATACGTAGTTTTGCGTTGTGCAGGACGGTTCACGAGGTTTCTCTTCTCCCCTCAGTGTCCCGATTTTTTCACTCTTGCTCTCTGATCACCGCATTCCTAACGCATCAGCTTGTAATAGTGCGGACTTATCATGTGACGCGGTCTCTTAGATCACATGACGAGGGAGCGGGGTGAACCTCGTCACGTGAGACGGCGTGCAGCAGGGCTGCAATCTCTTCCTGACTGTGTGCACCGCTATGGCGGACTGCGAGAGATCTCCGCTGCTTTCAGATCTCAGCGATGGAGGTACAGGCGGCGGGATCCTACCCAGTAAACCGCAAGGTGAGTGTTGAAACATACACGGGACATGGGCGATTTACGGGGGATGGGAAACACACACATACACACACTACTGCAGCCGGGAGAAAAGGGAAACCGTCATGTAGATACACAACATTAGCACACATAACAACACACTGTGGTGTTATTAACGCAGCTGTCGTATTTACGACGCCCAACCTAATGCGATTGGATTGTCTGACTTAAGGGTTGCAGGTGCTGTTCCGATTGTCGTGTTAAATTCAGTGCGTCTGTCTCAAAAATTTAAATTCCGCCCCAATTTGTTTTGCCTTCCTCAGGAAAGTACCAGGTATGTTTGCGTCACGTGATTCCCCCTCCTGAAAACGGTGTTGAAATTAACGAATCATGGTGCCGGCGAGATGTTCGCTACACGTAAACACACACTTGACCTACGTTTTCAAAGTAAATTGTGTTTTATTATTTGCACGGCTTCTTAATAAACGTATCCGCTTTAAAAGCATTTTTTTTACGGTAGAGAACGCCAGCAGGTATATTGTTTACTGTACAATAAATAATTGAACTGGTTTTACAGTCCACCAGGTTATCTGTGCATTTAAAAAAAGGGCTACGGGTTTTATTTCTGCTTAAGATACAGTACGCATCTCTTGCAAATTTTTCCACCTTCGTCTGTGTTTTATAAATTATTAATTACCTTCATGTGAATGCTGCGTTTCCGACTACATCACCAACACCTGATTTGATGGATTTGTTCTCTGAGCCAATCCGGTGGCATATCCTCCGGTCCGACTTCTGTGTAACCAATCTTCTCTCTGATGGGCAGGGCTAGTTTTATTGTCTTCCAAGGATAGCTGTGGTGAGGAGAGTTCTAGTCGCTGCAGGCTTTGTTAGTGGAAACAGTTTGAGATCGATGTGTTGCTTTTGTTTAACTGCACAAAACAAACTTCGACAGATGATTACGTTTTGAAGAGGTTGTATACCTCTTAAATTGAAATGCACTGTTTTTTTACTACTAACACAAGGGCAATCTTACAGAAAAAAACGTATTTCATGGCTCACAAACTAAATGGTTTTTTTTTTTTTTTTGACCAAACCACATTAAGTGTTCTGAAAACAAAACAACACAATCTTAATTGCTGTCACTTCCTGTTAAGCCACCTTTTTCAGGAAGCTGCCCCTGGCGTGCCGTGCAGTGGTCTGAGACCTATGCCCCTTTCACACTGGCATGCTGTACCCTGGTCGGAACCCGGGGTCACACAGGACGGCTATACAATTTCACACTGCTTTTGAAAAAGCAGGGTTGACCCGAGTGACAGACGCAAGTAAACAACGGGAATCAGTGCCCCTGAAGAAGCTTGTTACACTTTTGATAAAATGTAATCCAGGACAGTTTCAAGAACGCAGTGATTTTTAGCACTGGCACAGACCGCTTATGATGTGTAACACACTGCTGAGACCATACTGAATTCCATTGTAGTCTCCACACAACAAAAATAGCATTATCAACCCCAGCCAACATTTCAAGAGGAATGATTTCAAAAAGTTCTGGGACCTCATTTTCAATAAATGACAGTGACATGAATAGAATATTTAGTTAAGCATATTTTTGTAATATGTAATTGTTTTTTTTCTTTTTCAAAGACACTGTGGCTTGGGACTTATTTTTGGGAGAGTAGGTTTCAGGCCACTGCACGGCACACCAGGGGAGACTTGGGGTTTGATACAGCAACCTCAAACTCGGTCTCCTGGAACCAGGTTTCAAGCCGCTGTTCCTGTAAAAGTGGCTTTGTGTTCCCTCAGCTTTAAGGTTGTTTCAGTTGCAGGCACACCAGATTCTGACAAGCGAACAGGCGTCTCTCGCTGCAACTGTGCCACGCTCGATTGTGGCTTAGGGAACCGAAACAGAAATGGGGAAATGAAACTAAACTGGGGGCAGGGGCATATTTTTTTCCTAAACGGGACCTTTGTACTAAAACATTTCTTCAGAAACACGGAGAGCAGATCATCTAACTTAATTACAGTATGTAAAACTTTTTAAAACAGTTTGGGGAGACCTTTTAAATTGCACCGTTGTTAATGGTTGTACATTGCAAACACATCAGAAATGGAGGATGTGCTTATGATTGAATTTTTTATATATATATATATAATATGTAGTAGACCCCCAAAAAAGACTCTGAATGCAAGTCGCATTTAACTCTTAATAAAAAAATAAATAAAAATAAACAAGAATTAAAAATTAATGAGCTTTTAATTTCTAGGGGCCAGCATGGAGCACTGTTACAGTATATTACATCAGAGGAAGTCTACTATATTACAAATGGGAAAAGAAAGTCTGTACATTACTTACAGTATTGAACTTGCAGTTTACAGTAGCTGGAAAAGGGTAAATTACCTTTAACTGTGTTTTAGTCAATTTTATTTTACAATCTATTTTATTTTTAATCGCACACCGTGGGTCTTAAATCCTAAATCAACTGGGCAAAGCATTTCTAAACATTTACTCGGGAGCGTTCGCCAGGAGAAAACAGAACTCCTTCTAAGGATCGCTGTGTATCCAGATCACGCTCCCTCCTGCAACAATACTCATTTCAATCACTAGCGGTGTTGCACGAGGGAGCACAAATTGGATACACTGCTATGTTTAGAATATTTTTTTTTCCCTATTTACATCCTAAGAGAACTTTGAAAACAAGAAAAGGCCATTCAGCACATCAAGGCTCGTCCCATTTTAGCACACCATTCTCCCCTTTTGGGGGTTAACTCATTTAAAAGCACAGAATCTAGTCTTTTTTTGAAATGTTCCCAGTGTTTTAGAGCATGCAGGTTTACCTGGTAGGCAGTTACATGCTTTATAATTCTGTGTAAAAACACGACTTCCTGCCTTCTGTTCTAAATGTACTTCTACTCAGCTTCCATTTCTGATGTGTGAAAAATAAAACTATGGGGGAATACGTTGAAAGAAAAATTGCTGCGATACAGCAAAGTTAGTGATGTTTCTTATAAACGCTGCAGGGGGTTCTGTCGATTTTATTATTGATTTATTAGCTGTCCGGTTTACCATTAAGGAATGAGTTGCTGAATGCAGAACTGCTTATTAATTTTAGCTTTTGAATAATAGTGTTCTCCTTGCAAGCATTGCAAATTCTGTATTGGCCTGTTTTTAATTGAATGGTTTCATTTTCTGTGTGTGTGAAGTGCTTATGGGATCCTTGCGATTTGAAGACGCTCTTTCAATGTGAATTGTTGACGGTGACCTGTCTAGTACTCCATTAGGACACTGCTTGCTGAGTGTGCTGCTCTTTTGGGTGTTTTCAGGGTTTCCTGAGTTTCCCAGCTCGCAGCCCTCGGTCATGCCTGGTGAAGACCCCCCTCCCTACTCCCCTATGACCTCTCCAGAGAGCGGCAGTGCCCCCATGATCAGCTGCCGGGTGTGCCAGTCACTCATCAACGTGGAGGGCAAAATGCACCAGCATGTCGTCAAGTGTGGGGTCTGCAATGAAGCCACGGTGAGTCCTGGTGATGCAGTACAGTCCTCGCAGTTAAACAGAATGCTTGGGCACTGTCTACAGACACGGGTGTAGAGTACAGATCCAAGGAGGTTATGATGATGGAACAGGTGTCTTAATTAGTGTCGTCTTTCCCACCTTTTGAGTTGTACCAGAGTGGCTGAGCCCCAGAAGAAAACCAAGGGAGCCCAGTGTCCGGTCGTTGTAGAATTTCAGATAAATATCACGTTTCTTATTGTAATGGACCAAGTGCTCCAGATAAGGTTTTGGGTCGTTACACTGTGCGTAAAATGTATATTGGGTGAGTGAAATGCAGCATTACCCTCAAGCAGGGTTGGCGATTTTTTTTATTTCAATCTATTTATTTATTTTTTTATTTTTTTATTTTTTTCATAGTACCGTAGTTGTAGCTCTACAGTACCTCCAAACTGTAAATTTAAGGGTGTTGGGAATGGTGGCTTGTGAATAGTTACATACCAAACTAAATTACTCAGTCTTAAATGAATACATAAATAAAGGAAATTATTTATCATGGTGGCATCCTCTAAATGTGAATTACAAGAATTTAGAGATGGAGTACGCCAGAGAAAAATCCCCCTCACTCATCCCAGTCATTCTTTTCTTTTACTTTTCTTTGATTTCCTCTTTCTGTGTCAGTCCAAACACACGCAGTTGTTGCTTAGGACTGCTTTGCTTTTTATAGTGTGTTCAATTGTTAAAGTTTCTGATTGCACCACTAAATAAACCTGGTTTCAGCTGGTCTGACACAGATTTGGGACCCCATTGCACTGTCATCAGAATCGCTTCGGCAAATTGTCATGAGTACTTTCAATAAATACTGTACATGCTTTAATGCTAACTTATGGGGTATGCAGCCTTACAGTTGAACTGAAATGTGACTTTGAACTCCTGTACAAAAACTTGGTCTTAAAATAAAAACAAGAATTCTTCTTATTTGCTTTTTTGACCAGAAACAATATGGCTGAGAAGCAAATGCACAGAATTATAATTATTTTTTTTTTTAATCCAAAATGAAGCGTCTTCATTACGTATTCAGTTTAAATATCAAACAGGAATTCAGATTTTTTTCAGTGCGTAGAAAACATCCTTTACACAGCTTCTCTGGAGCGCTGAACAGACGCATTAAAAGAGAATCCTGAAGTTTGAACCTCCTTTGTGCGTTGATCGTCTGAAGCATGTGTAAAGTTTTGAACCCTCGTCTTTGTTGTTTTCTAGCCCATAAAGAACGCTCCGGCTGGGAAGAAGTATGTGCGTTGTCCGTGCAACTGTCTCCTTATCTGTAAAGTGACGTCACAAAGGATAGCCTGCCCCCGACAGTACTGGTGAGTCACTTAACCTTTGAAAGCCACATCTGCCCCCCCCCTGGTGGAAAGCTGGAACATGAAGCCACTGTGGCTTGGAACTTGGTTTCAGGAGACTAGGTTTCAGGCCCCTGCATGGGGGGCCTGAAAATTGGCTTTGTGTTCCCTCAGCTTTGCAGACACCAGGGCTGAAATGCCTTTAACTTTCTTGTATAGGTTTAGAAGTGATTTGCAAAAATGTTATTTACTGCGAAAGTTGTTTCACTTTTAATTTAACTACCTACATATTTGCAGACGTTAACTTGCCCGTTGCCACAGTTACATTTGTCCAGGTGTATTGCTTTGTGTGTGTGTGTGTGTGTGTGTGTGTGTGTGTGTGTGTGTGTGTTTAGCACTATGAGATGTGATCGATATTAATAACGGAGTGTTTAAAGATGGCGCGCTTAACAAAATGGATGCATGAGGGGACACATGCACAAAACGGCCAACGGAAGATGTGATACAAGTGGGGAAAGGAAATGGCAACAGATCTATTGGTTTGTACGCTATGATAGTGAGATGTTTATGAATGAAGGCACGCATGGAATTAACTGCTTTTACGCTGTAAGGATGAGACCATGTTTCAAATTAACAACCATTTATTAGTTCCAAATACCCACATTACATTCTACACGGAGCGTTATTGTTTACATACAATACATGCCGCTAATTGCCAATATAAATGAATTATTCAGCTGTTGCTCCATTCAAGTGCAACCAACCACTAACTACCCTCCTTTACAAGGTCACCGTGGGTTCACTGTTTGCCAGATTTTCCTTCCCCATACATTTCTGCACATGCTTTATCTCGCCAATCATTTTCAAATCTGTTACCGTAGCAACTCTACTTTGTCAAAGTTTCTTTCAACAAAATGGTTAAACATTACCAATACATTTGCTTTTAATGACATTTAAACTTACACCTGCATTTTATCAATCTTCCACAAGGGGGTAGCATTTCTACAGTGTGTCCCACTTTAAGGACGTTTGACATCGTTGCATGATTAACTGTGTAGTAAATTACATCACAAACCCATTAATAGATTTCAATAGAAGTATGTTTAGTTACCATGGCATCAAAAGCCAAGACACTTTCCCCTTTAATAGTACAAATAAGAAACGAAACAAATAGAAAATAATAATAACAACAGTGACATTGGAAATTGCTAAGCTATATTGCAGAGAAGAGTAGGGATTTAAATTTTTGTTTTTGTGTTTTTCTTCCTGCAGTAAACGAGTAATCAACCTGGGTCCTGTTCACCCCGATCCTGCCAGCCCAGAACCACAGCCCGCGGGAGCGAGGGTGACCTGCGGGCACTGCAAAAACACCTTCCTGGTACGCTCTGCCTGTGCTCCTTTTTTTAATGGGCTTCACTCCTGATGGGACGTCATGGCTTGAGGGATCCACATTCAAAATGAACTAACGTAGAATTACAGCTGTGGCCAATAGTTTTGCATCACCCTATAGAATGAACTAATTTTGCTTCATAAAGTCGAACGAAACCTGCTGAACAATGTTACGCTATCATATTGAATTACACACCGCTTTGTAGTTTTACTTAACGAAAAATTTTGAAAAATGTGACATGAAATATTAAACTACAATGCTTCCGGGTAAACTTTTGCGATATCATGTTGTAGTTTCTTTGATTACGTTGTTAAATAAAATATCTAAATTATTATGGAGTTATAGCAGAACGGCTAACCTCCATAGAAAGGAATGGAACAGCGCGGTCTGGTCATTGTGTAATTTCAGATGAGGATCACGTTTATTACTGCATAGACCTACATTAAAAAAAAATGTTCTTGGTTTTCGTTTCTTTCAGTGGACAGAATTCACGGACAGGACATTGGCACGCTGTCCACACTGCAGAAAAGTGTAAGTGATGTTAACGATAGTTAAAGCTAAGATTATTGAGTTGGGATATTGCAAAGTCAGGGGGACACTAATCTCTTTTTACACGAGCAGTCATAGAGACTATAAGTAGGGCTTCTGTTTTTTGTGTTTTATTAATTGTGTTTTTCGGTGCTTATTTTGGTGCGATTTTTATGTAAATCGTTTTTTTCAGGGCTTTCGTTTTTGATATACTGTGTTAAATGAGTGTTTTCGGTTACTTTCCAAAATGCTTGAGCGTTTTTTTTTTTCTGTCAAAATATGTATAGTAGTAACTTGACAGTACTTGCACACTTAAGTTGTCCCTTCTTTCTTTGCTGTCTTCCACAACGAAATCCCTCTGGTCACAGCACATTCTTCTGGGGTTTCTGTGTGGAGGCATTTTCGTACATTTTGCTGCAATTCTGTTTTAAATCCTCCGTGTCTTAACTGTAATACAGCTTTAAATCCAGCTAACAAGCCTGCATCCTGATTGTAATCTTGTTTTAAATCTCGCAAGCGGAGTCTCCAATAGAAATGTAGGAATGTGCTGTCACTCAGTAGTGGGGGCGGGTTTAAAGTATTCAGAACGAATCAATGATAGATACAAGTCAAGAAGGCGGGACATTGCCCAGCAGCACTGGGAAATGTCATTATTATTTTTGTAGTAGGTTTTATTTTTTAATGGGGAAAAGGGTAAAGTCAGTGCATCCTGCAAGTCTTTGAGCAGCGGTTAACAGATAATTCACACAGCAAATACCATGCAGCTATTTTCAAAAAGATTGTAGAATTAACTCGGAACAGTGTAGGAAATGCTTTTAGGATAAGGGGGCTCTAACTGCAAATTTCGGTTTTATCAAATTCTGTGTGGGACTGTTATTTTAATTGTTTAATATTACATTCCTTTGCGTGTGTGTTTGTGAAGCACTTTGGCTTCCTTGTGATGAAAGGCGCTATCGAAATGTGAATTATTGTTGCAGTTCTGGATAGACCTGGTCCTATTCTTGGTGTGCATCTCTTTGTAAATTGACTTGTTTGCAGTTTTAATGATCTCGTTTGCTGCGTTGCAGGTCCTCTATTGGGAGAAGATACCCTCGTAAGAGATGCTTGTGGTGCTTCCTGTCCAGTCTCCTGTTTGCCATCGTTGCCGGTGGCCTTGCTGTAAGTTAATTGTCTTTCTTTCTTTCTGTATTTCAAGGGGAGGTTAGCATGATGTTTTTAACCCTTTACAGCCAAGCGTTTTTGTCACAATGTCCCGCCACAGCCAAGCCTTGGATGACTGTTTTTACCACACTGTCTCAAGTGCTATAAAAAAAATCTTATTTGAGATGGTAGTGATTTTTTAAAATATATTTATAGACCCTTGCCAGAACACTCTATTTTCACTGTAATATATATATATATATATATATATATAAATTAATAAATAATAATAATAATAATAATAATAATAATAATAATAATAATAATAATAATAATAATAATAATAATAATAATAATAATAATAAATAATAATAATAATAAAACCATGAGGTCCCCGGTTCAAATCCCAGCTCACTCACTGTATGTGACCCTGAGCAAGTCACTTCACCTCCTTGTGCTGCATCTTTCGGGTGAGACGTAGTTGTAAGTGACTCTGCAGCTGATGCATAGTTCACACACCCTAGCCTCTGTAAGTCACCTTGAATAAAGACGTCTGTTAAATAAACAAATAATAATAATATACATACATACATACATACATACATACACACATACACAAATTGTTACCTTAGGTACCCTGGGGTAAACTAAAGGGATTTTTTTTCACAATTTAACATTCATTATTGAACCTGTAGTTTTATTATACTCAACCACATGGTAAAATGGTAAACGGCTGCAATGAAAATCCATAGGTTACATAACAATACAAACATTAAGAATTAATTTTATTACAAACATTAAGAAATACATAGTTATTATTATACAGATCTAAAGCCATAAAACAAATCTATATATATATTAAAAAAAACATCCTTCTGTACTTTTGAGTATTACATTATTTGATCATTCACAATACAACTTGAAATACAAAGAAAAATATGAAGCATTTATAACGTCTCGTACTTCGTTACATATGATCTGCGTCTGTCCGTATATAATCTTTCACCATTGCACTAACACTGAAAAAAAAAAAAACCGTAGCAAACAAAGCAATGTACAGATACAGTAAAATAGATTACTGTACATTGGGATGTGCCAGTTTATCCATACATCTGCTTCTAAATAAACATTTCTAAAGTTGAACTCATAAAATGAATGACTTGCATTAGAGGGTGCGTAGTGTGGACAGGGCTCAACATGGGTGAGTGAATTGGTTTGTAGTCCCTCGTTCTACCTTTTAATATAGAAAATGTAGTGAAATATGATGATCATGCATGCCAAGTGGGCCAGCATCTGAAGTGAAGTGTATAGCTCTAAGTGGAGAAAAGAGAAGTTGAAAGGTGATTTGGACAGATGTGCACTGGTATATCAAGCCTCCTGCCCTCTGATTGTGTGTTCACAGGCTGGCACGTGGAAGCATGCTCAACGGTACGGAGGAATCTACGCGTCCTGGGCCGTGGTCATTCTACTGGCGGTCATCTGCATGGGCCGAGCCTGCTACTGGGCCTGCATGAGGGTCAGCCAGCCAGTCCAGAACTTCTCATAAAAACCCCAGCGCGTTCTCGAGAGGGGAAGCAGAACGAGAAAGCATTTTCGTGAGGTGGTCGGGGGTTGGGGGTGGGTGTAATGTCAATCAGAACCCCTTTTTTCTGGGGCATTGGGTATACACCTTTGATCACAACTGGAAGCCTTGTATTTTAGGTTAGGCTCTGATACAGAGGGCAGCCCCTGGATATCGCATCATCTCCCAGTCCTTTAGTGCCTGTTCATACTTGTGCACATTTCTTTTTTCCAGTCCGTGTATATTCCAGTCCAGGTTTTTTTTCCAGCCATGCTCTGAATTATTCATTTGAAACAATGACACCTTCCCGCTTTAAGTAATTAACCTATTAAGCCTGGAGTGTTAGGCTCTCCAAGACTAGAAATTGAGGTTAGCGCCACTTAGTGGACTTGTGGGGAACTGTAGTGTCTGACCATTGTGAGTCTAATAAGCAAACTGCTCCCCCCCTCCCCCATCCCCCAAATGAGTAACAATCACTACACGAGTTACCCCAAAATAGAGAACCAAATTTGAATGAACTGTATTCAATAAAGTGCTTCTCCAAATGCAAAGATGAATTGCACAAATGTTCAAAAAAATGTTCCAAACTTTTTTTTTTCAATGGATTTTTTTAATAAGTATTTCCTTTTTTTTATATACAAGTCACAGTCGTGGGTCCTCTCCTATCTGACACGTATTGCTAGTGGTTGGATACACAGAAACCAGGACCAGAGGACACGGTTACAAATGAAGTGGAGATAGACTTAGGACAGAGGGAAGGAGACTCTTCTTCACACAGAGAGTGGTGAGGGGATGGAATGGGTTACCTAGTCATGTTGTTGAAGGAGACTCTTCTTCACACAGAGAGTGGTGAAGGGAGGGAATGGGTTACCTAGTCATGTTGCTGAAGGAGACTCTTCTTCACACTGGGAGTGGTGAGGGGATGGAATGGGTTACCTAGTCATGTTGCTGAAGGAGACACTTCTTCACACAGAGAGTGGTGAGGGGATGGAATGGTCTGCCCTAGTCATGTTGTAGAAGGAGACTCTTCTTCACACACCCAGTGGTGAGGGGATGGAATGGGTTACCTAGTCATGTCGTAGAAGGAGCCTCTTCTTCACACAGAGAGTGGTGAGGGGATGGAATGGGTTACCTAGTCATGTTGTAGAAGGAGACTCTTCTTCATGCAGAGAGTGGTGAGGGGATGGGATGGGTGACCTAGTCATGTTGAGGCAGACCCGGGGATCCTTTTAAGACCCTTCTCTCATTCGTACGCTTTCTTATTCTGATATACATGGTTACGCTGGCATTACTGATCCAAGTTTCTGTTATACATTTCAAAGAGGATTTTACTGGAACGGTCATAATTGTTTCTCTCCTGAGTGAAATAAACATTCACATAATGTTCTGTTTTATATAATATAAAAAAAGAAAAGAAAATGTGTTTACAAATCTACTGGATGTTTTAACATAATCAAACAAAAATACCCCACCTAGACTACTGTGTGTGGTTTTGGTCATCTCGCTACAATAAAGGCTAGGCTGATCCCAGCCTGTAAAATCATCAATTGTATATATAAAGTTAACCCAAGACACTACTTCAAATTTATCACAGAGAAAAGAACATGCAGAGGGCACACGAGCAGAATGAATTCGTCTTGGCAGATATTCAGTTTCGTTTGCACATTAATTGGAATGTCCTGGGTGGAATTAACATTCATTTTGTAGATCTAAATTAAGAACCAATTTGTAAATATTTCTTGTCTTCTCTTATTTTCTTTGAATGTTGCACTACCTGTACACATGTTTTATTTGTTGTTCTAATTATTATTATTTTTAATTGAAGCCGTTGGATTAACGACCATGATGTCACTGTTGCACCGTGTTGTAAAACTCCATATAACTGGATGTCAGTCTCTGATCAGTGTAGGTAATTAATGAGCTGTAAATAAATTAATGAAACCCCAAAAGCTACGTCCTGTTCTGTCATCATTGTTAAAATGACATTTCGAATCAGTAAAGGAAAACAAACCACATTCGTGCTTCATTTAAAATCATTTGCAACTTGAATTAAGAGCCCATCAATGAATGAATGGAGTGGACATGCGATCATATGCTGATAATGACATACTGCAGTTTTTTAGACAACCCTCACACTGATCTCCTGTTTTATTTAGGGGGTTGTACAATGTCTGTCGTGGGTCTGCAGGTTTTAATCTGTGGGTCATTTGGGAGGTCTTGATTTTCAGTGTAGTTGTTTGTCCCGTCCCTTGACTGGACTCTTTGAAATAACATAAGGTTTGTTTATTATTCCAGCACATCTATAAATCCGGCAACACTATCAAGTAATGGACACAAATATCCCACAGGAATAACCTCTGAATATATTTTGCACTTCCTCTGAGTTCTGAAGTCATTCACTTTAAATTCAGCCCCCGTTAATGTGTGTGAATTGAATCACCCGTATTCTTTCCATGTTCCTTTGTAACAAATGATGTGCAGGCTGCAGTGTTTAATGTCCTCTTTCAGAAGGCATCATGCTCCTGTGACACAATGGAAGTATGCTTCTGGAAAACTGAGTACTTTACCGTGGTTCATTTGCACAGTAGTTTAGCTTTTTTCTTTATTTTTTTTCAATCTTGGAGTATTTATTCAGCTTTTATTATTTATTATTTATTATTTAATCATACCATAAAGTTCTATTTTTGTTTTAATAAGTGTAATTTGCATCCTATTTTGTGAAATAATAATAAAAAATGAAAGCTTCTGAAGTCAAGCTCACCCAGTACTTGCTGCTGTTATGTTGTTAAACATTGCATTCCTTGAACACTGTAGTTGATACTCAGTTTATATTCACAAAATAAAATCAGTGAGTCCACATTTCTAGTTCTCCACACCAGTGAGTCCAATGGACTTGTGTTGTTCACACAAAGCTTAAAACATTATACCTGGTAATACAAAGAAGAATCAGGGGGGACATGATTGAAGTCTGTACAATCTTAAGAGCTCACTAACCCATACCAATACTTTAAATGCAGCACAGAGACCAGGACTAGAGGTCACAGTTGGAAATTAAGTGGAGACAGACTTCAGACACAAGGAAGGAGATACTTCATAGACGGGATGGGATGAGCTACCTAGTCATGTTGTTGATTCAGAATCACTGGAATCCTTTAAGACCCAACTTGACAAAGTTGTGAGATCTACTGGGAACCGGATGAGTTCAGATGGACGGCATGGCCTCCTTTCTTTCAAAGGCTGTTCTATCTGCAGCCAGCAGGTGTCATCAGAAGGTGATATTTACAGAGATACCTACAAAGACATTATACCAGCAAATCGATGATCATGGAGAGCATCTGACTTTGGTGGCTCATTCTAATTTATTTTCAAAAAGGAGAGTTGGCAGGGGTGTAGATCTGTCTGAAAACCTGGGGGGGGGGGGGGGGGGGGGTCCTCTTACATTGAGCTGATTATGATGGCAAAAATCAAACTGGGGCCGGAAAGGACTGGTATTAATAATCATGTCAATAACTTGCAATATGTAGGTGTGTATATGACCAATTTGATACACATTTAAGCTAATGATAGTTAATGAACTTGACCTTTATTTGAACACTAGGTGAATCCTATATCACGCTTAAGTTTTACAATGTAATAAAGACAATAAACAATACAAGAGAGAAAGAGAACAGAAATGTTAAATATATTGGCAGATATAAGATGTAAGTAATAATTGATTTTAATGACAATTCAATTACTTTTTCAAGGACCGACATTTAAAAGGACATCATATGCCGATTTTAATGAAATAAATGTCATCCATGTACCAATGCATTGAAAACAATGCATTAGTATTAGTTAGTGAATTACAGTTAAATGTACTAATGCTTTTAATGATCAAAAGTATTTTCTTTGCTCCTTTATCAGAAGTCATGTTATTTGTTATAAATTTGCAATGTGTTGAATGCTAAAAGAAAATGCTTTTAATCATAAATAGATAAACTGAAGAACGTCCAAAGACATCAAACATCTGACAAGGAAATGTGCACATAATCATTGTAGTTTATTACTGAGCCTCAGTTATAATAATAATAATAATAATAATAATAATAATAATAATAATAATAATAATCTCAAGTTAAAGTAGAAAGTTAAAGCGCAGAAAACACAAGCTTTAATTTTAATGTGTCATGTCTCAGCTCAGTTTTTGAGACGTATGCATTATTCACTGTTTCAGTTCATTTATTGACGAAATAAATTAGTCTGGTTGACCTATGAAAATCTTACTTTGTTTTATTAAAGGCATTTTATTATTATTATTTTTTATATGGTATTTTCAAAAATATAATTGTATTTTGTAGTTAAAATACAGTTTATCCGAAGTAGTTTGTATTTGGTATTTTGATACGTTGTTTTGTAGTAATACATTTATCCAGTAATATTTTGACCAAGCCTAATAGTATGTACAACATATTATTAGTTTATTTAGCAGACACCTTTATCCAAGGCGACTTACAGAGACTAGGGTGTGTGAACTATGCATCAGCTGCAGAGTCACTTACAACTACGTCTCACCCGAAAGACGGAGCACAAGGAGGTTAAGTGACTTGCTCAGGGTTACACAATGAGTCAGTGGCTGAGGTGGGATTTGAACCGGGGACCTTCTGGTTACAAGCCCTTTTCTTTAACCACTAGACCACACAGCCTCTAACCAACCACGAGATGTGAGATAAATGTGAAATGTATTCATTAGCTGAGGATCGGAGTAGCTAACACCAGATTTACAAGCGTTTTCTAAGTGCACTGCTTAAAGTGGTTTGAAAAAGATGTTTTAAGGTGTTTTAATTGTATACAATGAAACAAATACACTGTTTTAACTGTCAGTTGTTTTTAGATTACGCCTCATAAAAGGTCTATATAAATTAATTATTTAAAATTCTTTACATTTTTTTTGTGAACACACTCTTAGACAGTATTTAATTTGCATCATGACAGCACCTTTTGAAAACAGCTCTTTATATATTTCTCTATATGTGGTGGTGTTTATCCAGCAGGGTAATCAACAGAATTAGTGCTTGTGGGGTAGCTGTTTTTTATTTTTGTCCAGATATTGCTGATTTAGTTTGGATTTAGTACCGAATTCTTGTTGTAGATCTGATATTTTTGTGTTGTCCAAACTGTCGAATTGTCACTCGTTGATTGCTCAGTATTAATTTTGCTTAGATGGCTCTTTTCATTTTTACGTCAACAGCTGATTAGCAGGTAGAAAGAAAAAAAAGTGTTCAAACAGTTTTAGAATTCATTATAAAATCAACTAAGTGTTATTCATGTATGTCTGTGTGGCTCTTCACTTTCAGCAGTGGAGACGCACAGTAAAGAAAGACTGCTTTACACACCAACCAAATGTATGTACACTAAGCAAATATTAATAAAATATTCACATGTTTTTTTCATTTTGACGTTATAAAACTAGTACACAAAAATAAAACAGACGACATTTAAACACATTAGTAGGATTTGACTGGTACGATTTCCAACACACACAAGGAATTCATTAAATTTCGCGAGTACAGTGAGCAGGGGAAGTGCTTCTGGAGAATAAGGACGTCACCTGGCGTGAAGTTTTTGAGGTCCGGGTGCAGCGGAAAGGATCATGCGCTACATAGTGTCCTTGGGGCATCAGATGATTCGAGGGTATGTGCCAAGCACCCATCTTTCGCTATATAAAATCACCCCAACCCCAACCCCAACCCCAACCCCAACCAACCCCAGCCCTAAAACCTAACCATTAAGAATTATCCGATGTCCTCCCTCCCACGGTGGATGTGGATGGTCAAAAGAAGGACGGGATCGTCTTACGTTTCATGGTTGTTGTTTTTTTTTTCTTCAGAGGGACATGATGAAGCCTGTTTGCTCCTTCATCTGTTCAAGCGCGATGTGTTATTGAATCGTGCATTGCCATGTGAAATGGTGTTTGCTTGACGGCCTGTGCCAGCTTTCCTTTGAGTACAGTTCGGGTGTAACTTTTTTATTTGAGATTTTTTTTTTTTAGTACGAAAAAAAAGTGTGGGGCATATATATACCCCTCAACCTCCCTCTCCCCCCCCCCCCCCCCGGGGATCGAGATTTGGGTTCTGTTGTAAGGACGTGGGTCCTGGTCGAAAGACGACCACCCCTCTTCTAGAAATGTCTCTCTAACACACTCTCACTCTATATATAAAAAAAGTGGGAGGGGGTTAAATAAGTAACATACTTGGGCTCTGGTGGAAAGAGAAAAAAAAAAGTTTGGATAAAGTTTCCCTGGCAGCTGGGACTGCAGGGGGAGGGGACAGCGCGAGACCCAAAAAAAGCAGCTGAACGCATGAATGTGTGACAGGCGTTGGTGAGTCCTGAACCGAGAAAGCCATTTGAACCCCACCGCAGCAGCAGCAGCAGCAGCAGCGTTATGAAGAAGAGCCTTTGAATGCTGTTTAAGTTCTGAAAAGATTTCAACGAGGAACAAGCCACAATGGGTAAAGGGGTAAGTAAATAGACTGGTTTTATTTTTTCATTTCCTTTTGCAATTATTCTTAAAATATTATGGGGTATATTTTGCAAGTCTTACTTGAGTCTGTAATCAACTGGATCTAGAACTTTTTTTCTTTCATTTTGTAAAATGAATCTATCCTTTCCAATAAATAAAGAAATTAATGAACTGGACAAATCATTTAAATAGACCTGATATATATATATGTGTGTGTGTGTGTGTGTGTGTGTGGACTGGAGCGTTGTGTGGCCAAGAAGATATACCAGAAGATACCAGGTTTGCTGTAAACCTTGAATTGTGTTTCAAATTGCGTTAACAGCGTCACAACCCTTTGACCTGTAATGCAGACTAATAGCCTAGCATTATAGCCGGTTGACTCTGTTGCAGAAGCAAGGGCCGGGTGCAAACTGCTGATGTCATTAACAGATAGGTCGTTCCTTTCACCATGTGCACACGTTACTGTAGCTTACACTGAAAGAATACTTGCATTACTGGTTTCAACCACAGGGGGTCAGGATTCCTTCCAGTAGCGTGTCACTGTACAGGCATTTCATCCCACTGAATTTAATGGAGACTCAAACTCTGGATTGTTAAACACAAATGATAAAAAAAAAAACATTTTAAATAAATAAAAGAAAAAGAAAACAACAACATTGCTTCATTTAAAATGATAGAATTAGCCATTTGAATTAAGAGCCCATCAATGAATGGAGTGGACGTGCAATCATATGCTGATAATGACACACTGCAGTTTTTTTACACAACCCAAACAGTGATCTTACATAGAAGTTTTATTTGGCGGGTTGTACAATGACTGTCGCGGATCTGCGGGTATTAATGGAAATTTGTGGGTCACTTGGATGCATCAATGCTAGTCCAGTTTTTAGAAGCTGATTGATCTCAGAACTGTCAAGTCGGGTCTTAAAGGATCTCAATGATTCAGCATTAAGTACATGGTATGGCAGCCTATTTCATACCCTCACTATTCTCTGTGTAAAAAAGAAATGTGTCCTAAGTCTTAATTTACAACTGTGTCCTCTGGCCCTGATTCCTGGTTTTGCCATGCCTTATCTAATATCATACATCTTTGGTGTTGATGCACTGGAAAATCACTCTAAATCCTGGCCAAAAGGTGTGTTTTTTACATCCTTTCAAACACGTGGTTTAAATTGCAATGGTGGTATGTAAGAAGTGAACTCAGTGCAGTTTTTATTTCCACGCTGCTTCTTGAAACTTGATCTCTACGGGCAGAGTGAGGTAACTTTCCATGACGCTGTGGAAGCAGAGCACAGACTGGGGTGGCGAGAATGATATTTAAAGGAGAAGTCTCGGTCAAGCTGTATTGATCTTACCTGAATTCTGCTCCCCTGCCCTTGATTTTCAGTGTGTTCGGGTTTTTTAAAGTGAGGGGATGGAACGGGCTGCCTAGTCACGTTGTTGAGGCAGAATCACTGGGATCCTTTGAGACCCGACTTGACAACGTTTTGAGATCAGCTACTGTTAAACTGTTTGGGCTGTGTAAAAAACTGCAGTGTGTCATTATTATCATTTATTTCTTAGCAGATGCCCTTATCTAGGGTGACTTATAATTGTTACAAGATATCACATTATTTTTACATAAAATTACCCATTTATACAGTTGGCTTTTTACTGGAGCAATCTAGGTAAAGTATCTTACTCAAGGGTACAACAGCAATGTCCCCCACCTGGGATTGACACCCCAAAACCCTCTGGACAAGAGTCCAGAGCCCTAACCACTACTCCACACTGCTGCCCCTGGAATGGATATGCATATGATTGCATGTCCACTCCATTCACTGATGGGCTCAATTCAAGTTGCAAAATTATATCATTTTAAATGAACCAATGGTTTTTTTTTGTGTTTGTTTTGTTCATTTGTTTTTTATTCAAAATGTAATTTTAGTAATTTAGGTCTGTGACAGGGTAGCGTCGCGGGCCCAGATGGTATTCGGCAGGCAAAGAGACTCAGAGACAAGGAAACTGCAGTTAAAACGCTGCTGCGCGGTTTAATAACAAAAGGAAATCAAAACACTGCTCACAGAGCAAAAATAAAACAGTTAAACAAACACAAAACTGTTCAGGCTGGGCAGAGCCTTCACTGAACTTGAACCTTTAACAAAAATACAGCAACACACCACCAAACTATTCACTCAGCAACTCCCACCACCAAACAAAGGATTTTCTTTTTTTATAGCATGTGGCTGGAGCCTAATTATCAATTATTCAATTAGCTCCAGCCACATTCTCACATGTATTTTGGCAGGGATAGGAAATTAACCCCATCCCTGCCAACCACCACCAAATCACCACACAACAATATTATTTACAGGCAGGGCGCTGCCCTGCTACAAGGTCAGATTAATCATTGTCCAAAATGTTCTCGAGGAAGGGGGATACCCCGAACCCCAACCCCCACCCAAAACCCAACCCCCCCCCCCGCAAATAGTCTGGAGCAGCATTTCAGTTGATGAAGCTTGGGACCGATGATATTAAATGATCATTGATGATATTTGATGATATTTTTATTCTTTTCTTTTCCTATTCAGGAAGTCCGCAATAACTCGCCTGCCGAGGGAGGTGAGAAGGAAAGCAAGAAGAAAAAGAAGCAGAGAAATATGGATGAGCTCAAAAAAGAAGTGCCGATGGTATGGTATCTACCTTCCTACCCATCTCTCTGCACACAGCAGTGTGCACATGTATTCAAACACCTACTCAAGATGTGTCTTTTACATCCTTTATATACCTACCTGCATGAAAACCTCTGGGGGTGAGAATCTCAATTTCCGCTCATTGATCAGTGATATAGAAACAACAGGCACTTATGTGTGAAAATGTTAGACCGCTTTGTGCTTTAATTAGGCATCTGAAACAACTAATACAAAGCCTCCTGCATTTTACCATTTGCGGCTACATTTTCCTTTTCTCTTACTATGTGAAATTAATCGCACATGTGGCCTATTACAGTCAAATTTGCCTCTTTTGACAATTTTCCAAGATTTTCAGTTCCAGTGGTTTGATTTCATCTGCACAACGAATCAAAACAACAGAAGCAATGGGGTGTCCTGATACATGTGCACACTGCTGTATATATATATATATATATATATATATATATATATATATATATATATATATATACATGTGCATTAAATCATTTTAAATATATATGACAAATATGATTACATGTATTTTTCTTTTTGATTTAGGGTTAAAAGGAGCCAGAATATTAGGTTTGCTAGACATCCTGGGAAAGCTGGCATTGTCCCAGTATTCAGCTTTCATTTTTTGTTCCAGTGAGAAACAGTAAAATTGTTAAGTACAAAACTATAGCCGTTCATGAAAGCTGTACCTGTCTCTATCCATCATGACTGCTTGCTTGGAAATAAACAGAACTAGAGATGGATGCAATACGAGGCTAACATGACAAACTGGTTTTGTATATAGTGCACACCAGTTTTATTCGCTATATGGTTTGTGACCCATCATGTAGGGAAAAAAAATCAAACAATTGGGGTTGTGGAAACAGATATTGCCACTAGGTGTACAACATAGTAGAAAACAGAAGCTAAATTTATATGTTTCTGTAACCCTTACCACTTTTTGTTTGTAGGATGATCACAAGTTGTCATTGGATGAACTGGGAAAGAAGTATGGTGTTGATCTGTCACGGGTAAGCAATATATTCTCTATCAAAAGTGTAAATACAAAGTCTCTGCTGTGAAAATATCAGGTAAGGGTTATGGAATAAAGGACTTTGACTATTTAGATGAATTGCAAGATCAATTCAGCACAAGGAGAAGCACGTACCTACTGATGAACTCCTTACACTGATGAAGACATGGTAACGCTTTACATTATATAAGTGTATATAATTACTGTGCAGTTACAATTAATACATGTGTACTTACAATGTTGTTATGCATAGTTTCAATGTGCTGTATGATATGATATAGCCCTAAACCTAATCTAACCCTTTGCTGATACAATTCTGTACTTACATATATCGTGCAAAAAGATTTGCACATTAAGTACATTGTAACTATGTTTAAGTGCACATGTATTTACTAAGTCACCACTATGTAAATGATTAAAAAAAACATGTAGCACGACTTCACACAGCCAGGACTCGAACCTGCGCTGTGTGACTCCCCCTGCACACCACACGGCCGTGCCTTTACCAGGGGAGACCCTCGGGGACCCCTGCGCTCCCCTGACTGTATGACCCCCTGCACCCCACGCGGCCGTGCCTTTCCCAGGAGAGACAGTAATACTCGCTTGTCTTCTTCTCATGCAGGGCTTGTCTCAGGCCCGTGCTCTGGAGATCCTGAATCGGGACGGCCCGAATGCCCTCACTCCGCCCCCCACTACCCCGGAGTGGGTCAAGTTCTGCAGGCAGCTCTTCGGCGGCTTCTCAATCCTGCTCTGGACCGGCGCTATCCTCTGCTTCCTGGCTTACAGTATTCAAGCTGCCATGGAAGACGAGCCAGCAAACGACAATGTAAGTGTCCTACAATCACTGTGGGCCCCAGGGACTCGGAGAGTGCTGCATGGAGGGTGGGGTTAGTAACGGGATCAGGAATTGCACAATTACAAGTTAAAATACATTGCCATGATATGTGGATTTAGTATTATATATTTAGCATAGACACTACAGAAGGACCTTACATGACGGAATCTGTCTGTCAGTAATCTCCATGGTACCTGAGTTTAGTGCATGCCCACCAGATTGCTAAGGGGTCAGTTTGCCTCTGACCCTCGAGGCTCTGCTTGGGGCCCAGCAACACATTCTGACAGAGTAGGAAACACTGCACAGCCATGCGTTATAGTTTCTGAGGAGAGATGCTTAAAATAATTTTCCTGCTAACATTGCATATGAGAGCCTCGAAGCAATGGGAATATTAAACAAAACGAAGGGAAGCTCTGTTCTGTTAAACTTCCGCACATAAATATTCACTGGAAGGTTTTAAGGACTTCAATCAAATGTCAACATGGCCCTTATGTTGGAATGAACTCAATACATCTCTTGTAAGGTTCCATATAATCTCGCGGCTACATCATTAAACACTGTTATAATAAACCATAACCCACTGACTTTTATCATGAGGGCAGACACAACTTTGCATACCACTGGAAAAATCATTAATATCAGTTAATTGACTTCTTCTTCTCTTCCAGTTGTACCTGGGTGTGGTGCTGGCAGCAGTGGTCATCATCACTGGCTGCTTCTCATATTATCAAGAAGCCAAGAGCTCCCGGATCATGGACTCATTCAAGAACATGGTTCCTCAGGTACAGAACACACTGCCACACCCATTCACACTGACGTCAGTGAGGATCCCACTGTAGAACTTCATTTGCCAAGATGCCACCACCCACTAGAATAGGGAACCTAGATATTGCTTTCCTTCCATTTCATTTTTTTTAAAGAGAAGAGTCGGCCAGTGGAGCTTCCCTATTGGTGGATGAAAGTTCTAAGGGTTCTTAGTCCTTCCCCCCAGTCACACTGTTAAAATTCCTTTACCAAGATGTCACCATGAATGATTAATGACCCAACAAATGTTGCTTTGCTAATCTGGCTTCTGTATTTCTCACTTTTGATTGAGGTTTGCTTTTCAGGGGTTAGTAGGGTTACCAGATTTCCAGAGTGAAAAACTGGAATTTATTTTTTTCAATTCACTCTCCCCATTAAAATGTATAATAACACAATCATAATTTAAAAAAAAAAAAATCAGGTGTATTTATTGCAGATCATAACACCTCTGTGTTATTTTTATTGTTATCTAAATCTAAACATGTTACAGATGCCAAAAAGAAAACAATAGATTAGATTACCATTTAACACATAATCCGAACGATTAAACAAATAACACATGAGGTTGTTTATTTGATTTTTGAATGGCGCTAACACAGCCTAATAAAATACTTTGCTGTTAACTTGCTGAGCACACTGCTACAGTTTTGTACTTTAAACAAAAAAGATAATACAATAGGACCAGGACGATTTAACAGTTTACTGTTTCTGACCGGGACAAAAAATTAAGGCTGAAAACTGGAACTATCTCATTTTAATCCGAGACGTCTGGAAACCCTATTATTATTATTATTATTATTATTATTATTATTATTATTATTATTATCATCATCATCATCATCATCATCATCATCATCATCATCATCATCATCATCATCATCATCATCATCATCATCATCATCATTATTAATAATAATAATTTGTATAAAGCACTGAAAAAATATACTGTGAGTGTATTGCATAGAAGAGGCAGGTGGGAGCTCAAGATGATAGAGAGTGTGGCTAAGGGGAGTGTTGTATTAGTTATAAGGAGTGATTTGTTCTCTCCCTGTGTCTCCCTCACACAGCAAGCACTGGTGATACGTGATGGGGAGAAGATCCAAATCAATGCTGAAGAAGTGGTGGTGGGGGATCTTGTGGAGGTCAAAGGAGGAGACCTGATTCCTGCTGATATCAGGGTCATAGCATCTCACGGCTGCAAGGTCAGACAGACACAGTCCCTGCACTGTGCACTGCATAGCCAGGCTCGTCAAGCGCAGTCTTGGCAATGCAAGGAAATACACTCTATCTTTATGTTATCTGTTAGCGTGGAAAAACAAATCCTTGTATCTTCTTGCATGGTCATGTTTAGAGAAGTGAACAGGTATTGTAGCGATCTCGGTTAACGCAGGCAGGCGCATCACACAGGGCGAGGCAATCCACACACAGGCAGAGGGCGGGCGCGAACCTGGGACCTCTTGCACTAAAGCATAGCGTCGATACTGCTGTACAAAAGAGCCGGCTCCTTTGCAAGTTAAGATGACTAATTAAAGCACAATGCGGTCTAAGATTTCTATATGTTTACTGTTTCTATATTATTGATTACTGTGTGGAAATTGAAATTCTCACACCCATGCAGACGGGTATATAAAGGATATCAATGACAGTCACCATGTTTACCTTCCTGCAAGCACAGTAGAGGAACAGGACAGAAGGGAAGCAGATTCAAAATAAAGACAGACACACTGAAAGAAATCTCAATTCAACGACAAGCATTGCAACACAAATTGCGAAGACATTGAAAAAGACGAAACGTTTGTCAGGTTTCTTTCAGTCTTTCTGAATTCGGCACTATTGAGTTTAATAGTTCAATTCAAACTCCCACTCAGGTCTATAAAAGTCCAGTTGCTGGTTCACTTGGGATTCAAGACCATCACATTTCTCCACACTGTCGTTCTGTTAATAGGATTAGATAAACAGGGGCCTGTTATAAGCTCATTAACAGTACATTCTCGTGGCTGTTTCAGGTGGATAACTCGTCTCTCACAGGTGAATCCGAACCTCAGACCCGTTCTCCAGAATTCACTCACGAGAACCCCTTGGAAACCAGAAACGTCGGTTTCTTCTCAACTAACTGTGTGGAAGGTGAGCTGGGCCTGCCTGTCTAACTGCAGTCATCTCTCTAACCAAACCCCTGTCCGATTCCTGTTAGCTGATTCATATGATCATTAGAAGAGATTTCGCTGCTCAAACTGTGCGAGATGATTTCTGTCAATACAAAGAATAAATCATAATGCAGTACTCATAAACATCTGTTAAACATAAAAAGTGTAGCTTTTTTCAACTTATACATGTGTCCTAGTCTCTGTCCTAAGTCTTTGAATTACCATTTTTGGAGTTTTGCAAAAAAAATTGCTGAAATAAATAATTGTATTGAAATAAATCTTGTATTGAAAACTTTTTTTCCCCCTCATCCACAAAAGCAAAACTTTTGCTACAAAAATGTTTCCTAAAATTCTTAGTTTTTGAGACATTTCTAGAAATTTACATTTGTGTGGAGTGTGGAGTAGTGGTTAGGGCTCTGGACTCTTGACCGGAGGATCGTGGGTTCAATCCCAGGTGGGGGGGACACTGCTGCTGTACCCTTGAGCAAGGTACTTTACCTAGATTCCTCCAATAAAAACCAAACTGTAAAAATGGTAATTGTATGTAAAAATAATGTGTTATCTTGTAATAATTGTAAGTTGCCCTGGATAAGGGTGTCTGCTAAGAAATAAAGTATATATATAAATTAAATATCCTTTTATGATTTTTAAAATGTCAATGAATCCCCCTCCTTTCTTCAAGGCTCAATAGAGTTCATCTATCTTCAGCTTCATAGATTCTTACCAAAGACACAATGTCCATTTTGCAATGCGTAGGCTAGAACTGAACAAAGTGTGATAAAAGCCCAGAATTATTTTATACAACCTCATCATAACCATAAAGCTGAGGGAGCCTCTTTGTGGCTTGGAACTTGGTTTCAGGAGACTAGGTTTCAGGCCACTGCACGGCACACCAGGGGAGACCTGGGGTTTGATACAGAAAGTCTACCGGTGGAACCAGGTTTCGAGCCGCTGTTCCTGATAAAGTGTCTTCATGTTCCCTGAACACTGTGCTCATGATCTGTTGCAGGTACAGCCCGGGGAATCGTCATTGGGACTGGAGACCACACAGTCATGGGCCGAATTGCTTCCCTGGCTTCAGGCCTTGAAGTAGGCCAGACTCCCATCTCCAGGGAAATAGAACACTTCATCCACATCATCACGGGCGTCGCCGTCTTCCTGGGCGTGTCCTTCTTCATCCTGTCACTCATCCTTGGCTACAGCTGGCTTGAAGCTGTCATCTTCCTCATTGGGATTATTGTGGCTAATGTGCCAGAGGGCTTACTTGCCACTGTGACGGTAAGCATTGAATTCTACAATGTAACCCATTGTTCCGTTAACCCTAAGCCAGTCAATAGCACACAGTAGTGTGCATTTCTAAATGGAGATAAAGGGGCATTCAGAACAGAAAATAGGAGGCACGTTTTTTTACACAGAGAATTGTGAGGGTCTGGAACCAACTCCCCAGTAATGTTGTTGAAGCTGACACCCTGGGATCCTTCAAGAAGCTGCTTGATGAGATTCTGGGATCAATAAGCTACTAACAACCAAACGAGCAAGATGGGCAGAATGGCCTGCTCTCGTTTGTAAACTTTCTTATGTTCTTATGTTCTTATGTATTAGAACACCTCAAGATTTGTCATTTATATCCTTTATATACCTGCATGAAAACATCTGAGAGTGAGAATTTCAATTTTCGCTCAGTAATCTGTGATATAAAAACAATAGGCACTTGTGTGAAAATGTCAGACCGCTTTGTGCTTTAATTAGGCATCTGAAACAACTTCTAAAAAGTCTCATGCATTTTACCATGTGTGGCTGTTCCTGTTCTCTTGCTATTTTAAACAAATTGCACATGTGGCCTTGTTGGGATTTGCACATACTCTTAATATTTATAATAAGGGCAGCTGGCTCTTTGAGCTAATATATATATATATATATATATATATATATATATATATATATATATATATATACTCTAAGCACACTCTTAAACTCAGGGGAGACATTCAGGAGGACATGGAGATGTTTCAGACTCCTGTAAGTGGATCATTCGTGCACTGGGGCTTGCAACGTATCCAGATGACTTTTGATAATCAAGAAATTGACATAGACTCATTCGATTAGAAGTTTTAATGAATCAGAGTAGTATTAGTACCCCTTCGGTTTATTAAAAATGGATTGAGAAGCTACAGACTATGTCGAATCCCAGCTGACAGGCAACCTGGGCAGTCCAGTGCCTTAACAGGTATAATAGCATTAATACTTCAATACATTCATGGTTACAACATGTTTTGCTCTAAGGCTACGCATGCATAAAACTAAAAACGCCCACCGCTAAGTCCTAAAACATCCAGTATATCAATCTCATAGACTAAGACATAAGTCATATACCTTATAGCAATGCATCAATATAAAAGAGATATAGATTCAAAATATATTCTTACCTTCCAGTATATATGGAAGTGTAGAATATAATATAAAGACAGAAACTGTCTTCAGAAGCAAAGACTTCTAAATACGACCCCAACAGCAATCAGCTCGATCAGAGATCTTCAGAGCATGGATCACATCAGCTTGTAGTTAGCAAGTTGAGTGACACTTGACTAGGGTTTTACCTTGGTTTTTGCCTCACTTTTTATGTCAGAAGTCTCACTTAAGTCTTAAACATTAATCAGCCTTAACTGCTCCTGTCCCTCAAGTCAACAACATTCCCAAAACACCCGGCAACTCCCTCCATAAAGTGAATTAGCCATCATCCCCTAGTCCATCTCTCCTACATCTCCCAAATATGTAAGGTGAACTTTTGAACTGATGTTATTCTTTCTTGGTACCAGAAGGTATTTCTTATATACAAAAGATCACTCATTATAGCAACCTTGGATTTCAAACCCCCCAAACATTAAAACTCGCATTAGTTGCCAAAAAGTTATTTCCTTTAGTTACCCCCCCCCCCCCCCCAATGGTACTGCAAGCAAAGGTTACCAAGATTAATCTCCTTCTCTTTGGCAAGCCTACTGTATGCCTGACACAGACTGGTACCATTCTGCTTTGACTGAAGTTTTTACTGTAAGTTCATTTCTGGACTATATTCTCTTATCTTCAAACTTAACAGTTCTTCTTTTGAAATAAAGTAAACTGTTTCTGTCAAAGAGACATCTATCTCTGCCGCGTACACCTTTCACTCAAAAAAGGTGATCACACCTTGTGCAAGGGAAGACAGGTTTTAGATTCATTCGTGACAGTCCTATTAAAGTTATCAATAAAATAAACAAGCACTAATTTCCCTGACAATTTTCCAAAGTTTTCAGTTACAGTAGTTTGATTTCATATGCAGAACAAATCAAAACTACAGAAGCAATGGGGTGTAACACTTTCCATGAAGTGTCTCTAAATATTGTGTATTTACATAGTACTTACTTACACATCATTACAATGTTATTATGCACAGTTACAATGTACTTAATGTGTACATCTTTATGCAAGATATGTGTAAGTAAGAAAAGTGTAGGGTTAAGGTCTCCACACAGCGGATGCGATGCGATTTGTCTTGTGATAGAATGGTACTTCTGCTGCGACACTACCTTTCACACCAGTGACATTTTGACCACTTTTTTAACTTTTAAATTGCATTCCCTGCCTCAAGATGGCTTCCCATGTACCCGCATGGACCTCTCAGAACTACATTTCCCATCATCCTCCTGCTCACTGGGAAATCCATACACATCCATGCTACATCTGTTTACACACCTTACGTAAACAGATGTAGCAACACATGGGAACATGTAACACAATAAAATAAAAAGGTCCTCATGTACCCTTTAATAGCTTTCCAGAAGCTTTCAATAAAGGAAAATGAGTCATACACACCAGCTGTATCCAGTTCCCTGGAAATGGACTCCCAGATGTGCTCCCTCATTGCCATGTCTTTATAATTGCTATGTCCTTTATTGTACAGCTCCGGGTATTTTGATACTGCAAGATAGCTGTTCCTCATTGGTCAGTTCCCTAGCTGGCGCGCGTCAAAATCGCAAAAATAGACACCAATCCTATTTCTTTCACATCACTTCAGTGTTGCTTCGGTGTCACCCGTCACATGGCAGGCAGTGTGAACGGCTCGTATCAAAAATACATTTAGATTATTCTTTGTCGTGGTGCGGTGTGTCGTACAACACATTCACCTGTGGCATCACGTCCTGTGTGTAGAGGCTTTTAGGGTTGGGGATAGGGTTGTGTTTAGGGTTATGTTCAGGGTTATATCGTGCAAACAGATTGACACATTAAGTGCATTGTAAATATGCATAATAACATTGTAATTATGTGTAAGTACACACATCTTTACTAAGAAACTACTATGTAAATACACAGTAAGAGACTGTAATGTGTTACCCAAACAAGTGTCTTTCTTCCTTGTCAGGTGTGTCTGACACTGACGGCTAAGCGCATGGCTCGTAAGAACTGCCTGGTGAAGAATCTGGAGGCCGTGGAGACTCTGGGCTCGACTTCTACCATCTGCTCAGACAAAACTGGTACCCTGACCCAGAACAGAATGACCGTGGCACACATGTGGTTCGACAACGAGATCCAGGAGGCAGACACCACAGAGGACCAGTCTGGTAACTGGGAGGCACATGGGTGGACGTACTGCTGTGGGGTGGAGTAGCGTTGCGGTCACGGCTGGCCAAGGAAGGAATAGCAGAGGCGGTAGACTGCAGTTCAGTGCAGCTGATCACAAAATAAACAGACCAAAGAAAACAGCACCCAAGAACAAATGAGCTGGCTCTTCTTTTAAAGCATGTGGCTGGCCTTCCCTGATCATCAATCAATCAATCAATTAAGACCCAGCCACATTGTGCACGTCAATTTGGCAGGGATGGGATTTTAACCCCGTCACTGCCAAACTGAAATAAAAAAAAACTGTATTTATACATAAACATTGTTTCCATGGGCAGGGCTTAGAATGTTTTATCAGAATGGTTTTCCTATGAAAGAAATACATTGCTGGTGATAGCAAAGCCAACAGACTACACCCAATGATGTAATCCCCTCTCTCTCTAAATGTTTCCGTAATACGTTTACAGGTCAAACCTTCGATAAGAGATCTCCTACCTGGACCGCTCTGTCCAGAATCGCTGGCCTGTGTAACAGAGCCGTTTTCAAAGCGGGTCAGGAGAACTTCCCCATTCTCAAGGTGAGAGCCAGCCAGACCTGGGCCAACTGTGTTAAAGGACAGCTGACTGGGTTTTCACCTCCACTGTAGAGTATGAAGCAGGCAGGGCTAGCAGGGTCAAAAGAACAGAGCAGGTTCATCTGAAAACTCATTTAGGGTCATCAAAGAATCTCACTGATTCACCATCAATAACATTATTAGCTAACCAATTCCATCCCCTCGCCACTCTACAGGATGTGTGAAGAAGTCGCTCATGCCTTGCCTAAGCCTGTCTCAGCGTCATTTCCAACTGTGCCTTATGAATGCCTCACGTTTATAATAAGGAATCAAGTAGTAAAGAAAAGGGGTCTGAAATTAAGTGATTGAAGTCTTTAATATCTTACAGAGCAGACATTGTGAATCTGAACTAGTACTTTAAACACAGCACAGAAACCAGGATCAGAGGAGGACACAGCTGGAAATTAAGAGCTTCTCAATCCCAGTCCAGGGGACCCACTGTGTCTCCTAGCTTTCATTTCAGCTGAGCTCAGTTACTTAACTAGACCCTTAACTGAACTAATCATTTGCTTAATTAGACCTTTTTACTTGTTTTCAGCTCTGAAACGGTTGCAGATTTCACATTAGCTATAATGTTTTATAAGTAACTTGAACAGTTGCAACTGTTTAAGAGCTGAAAGCAATTAAAAATGTCTAATTAAGCAAATTATCAGTTCAATTAAGGGTTAGTTAAGTGATTGGGAGCTCAGTTGGAATGAAAACCAGAAAACAAAGGGGGTCGCCAGGACCGGGGTTGAGAACCACTAAGTTAGACTTAGGCCAGAGGGAAGGAGACACTTCTTCACACAGAGTGGTAAGTGGATGGAATGGGCTGCCTAATCATGCTGTTGAGGCTGAATCACTTGGATCCTTTAAAACCCAACTTGTCAAAGTTCTGAGATCAATCAGCTACGGGGAAATGAACAAGCTGAGATGTTGTTATGTTCTTATTAGTAATTTTACAGCATAGTCTTTTAGGGCCAGGCATTACAATGTATTACACATCCCCCTTAATCTCCTGAACGTAACCCTGTGTGGTTGATTTCCAGCGGGACACAGCCGGAGACGCCTCGGAGTCTGCTCTGCTCAAGTGTATCGAGTTGTCCTGCGGGTCTGTCAAGAAAATGAGAGAGAAGAATCCCAAAGTGGTTGAAATCCCATTCAATTCCACCAACAAGTACCAGGTAAAATAGTACAGATGCATACAGCACTGATTATACCTGTGAGAAATCTCACCGTTAAAAGTATGTGGCTTAAAGCTCAGCATGAAAAAATGTGTCATAACAAAACAGTAAAAAAATAATTTCATCTGTTTTTTCATGACATTCCATCGATGAACAAAATACCAGCAGTTGGGCAGCATAGCACACAGGACATAACATAAGCAGCATGATGCTTTCGGTAAAGTGTCTAACATGCACTCTTACCTGTGGAGATTCTACACATGCTTTATAACCACTGCATTTTTCCAGCGAAGAATTCATAAAGGTCTGTGGGGCTCCCGAGTGGCCCATCCGGTAAAGGTGCTCCGCGTGGAGCGCAGGATGCCCCCTTATAGCCTGGAGGTCGCCGGTTCGAGTCCAGGCTATTCCACTGCCGATTGTGGACGGGAGTTCCCAGGGGGCGGCGCAGAATTTGCCAAGCGCCGCCTAGGTCGGCCAGGGTGTCCTCGGCTCACTGCGCATCAGCGACCCCTGTAGACTGTCCAGGAGCCTGCGGGCCTGCCTGTAAGCTACCCAGAGCTGCGTGGTCCTCCAACGCTGTAGCTCTGAGGTGGCTGCATAAAAATCATAAAGGTCTCATCGATCTGATTGTAGGGTCTTTTTCGAATATGGTGTTCTGACATGTTTGCTGTACTTTTAGGTTCTGTACAGTTACTGTGCAATAGATAGGCGTTGAATTACAGTGGAGCTGTAATTCAAACCGATTTGATCACAGTCTGCTACTGATGGAAACAAACAGGACTAGAAAATGCAATAGATAGCCCTACAGCTCTGGCCAAAAGTTTTGCATCACCTAGAATTTTAGGATTGAGACATCATACAAAAATAAAAATAATCTGGAGCAACATCATTTAGATCTTTTATTTATCATCAAGTAAACATAGAAACTACAAAATGATATTGCATAAAAGTCTACCGGAAGCCATAACAGTAGTACAGTAGTATTTCATGTTAGATTTCGAAATTTTTCAATGCGTCAGTTTTTCGTTATGGAATATGGAAAATTACAAAGCGGTATGTAATTCAATATGTTAACGTAACATTATTCAGCAGGTTTCATTTGACTTTATGAAGCACAATTAGTTCTATAGGGTATAGCTGTATACTGTACGATTTGGGTGTGATTATTGAGGTCTGTTTCTGTTTTCAGCTTTCTGTCCACATGCCATCAGATAATCCCAGTGGACACCTGCTTGTGATGAAAGGGGCTCCAGAACGAATCCTCGATCGCTGCTCCACCATCATGCTTCAGGGCAAAGAGGAGCCCCTGGACGAGGAGATGAAGGAGGCTTTTCAAAATGCTTACGTTGAACTGGGAGGACTGGGAGAAAGGGTACTGGGTAGGCATTGTTCTTCAGTGGGGGCTAAGGGCTGGGGGAAGGAGCTGTATCTACAAAACCAGGTCAAATTGATCACAGACCAATTTTGTAGTAACTCAAATTCCAAGTGCTGAATATTAGTTTCATTATATTGAACCCAAGCAGAAGAAAAATCTTCTTCTTATAGAGCTGCTATAGACAACAGTTTTTCAAATCGTCATGAGTGATACGACGAAAGATGCTGGCTGCAAAGTATAAGCAGGGAACTCAAATGAGATCAGACTTTTAACACTCTGTTTAGAAGAAAGACATTTGCCATGAATAGTCTTGCAATATTCAAGCAGCTTTTTAAACGAGACAAAAAAAGCAAACAAACTATATATGTGCAGTATTTCCTTGTTTCTGTGTTCATATAAAAGCAAATTGAAACATTTAGGAAGTTTAGAAAAAGATGGTTCAGGAGATAAAATGATTAAACTATATAAGTAAACTGATTGTCGGTTTAAAATATACACTGGATTAGGACAACAAATAGAAACACCTGCCATAACACTGTCAATAGGGTGCAGAGCCATCCGCATGATGATGATGATGAGGAGGAGGATGATGATGATGATGATGAGGATGATGAGGATGATGATGTTGATGAGCAGCTATTGCTCCTTCAGGGTGTTCCTTTTGAGATTGTGCCTCATGAAACATGTAGTAGATGTGGTCTAGTGTTTCATTTATAGAACACTCATAATGGGGTTGAAAAGACGACAATTGTAATCTATACAATCAATAGTACAAAGTAGACGTGTTTAAATGAATGACACTAGACATACTAAAGTTTGTCTTTTGCAGTCTGGTTAAACCTTTTTGTCATTTATGTTACTGTCTTTCTTATGTAATGTTATAATTATAGTTTTCCTTGTTTTGTAAAGCACTTTGGGATGGCGTTGCCATAAAAGGCACTATATAAATATACATTGATTGATTGATTGATTGATTGATCTACATTCTTCCCAGGATTCTGCCATTTCAACCTCTCCAGTGACAGGTTCCCTCGTGGGTTCAAGTTCGACACAGAGGAGGTTAACTTCCCCACGGAGGGCCTGTGCTTCGTGGGCCTCATGTCCATGATTGACCCCCCTCGTGCCGCGGTCCCTGACGCTGTGGGGAAGTGTCGGAGCGCTGGGATCAAGGTACTTCACATTCTATCTGTACATAAATATATATATATTACATTACATTCATCAATGACATTATAGGGCAGCAGTGTGGAGTAGTGGTTAGGGCTCTGGACTCTTGACCGGAGGGTCGTGGGTTCAATCCCAGGTGGGGAACACTGCTGCTGTACCCTTGAGCAAGGTACTTTACCTTGATTGTTCCTGTATAAATGGGTAA
Organism: Acipenser ruthenus; assembly: GCF_902713425.1. Classification (NCBI taxonomy): domain Eukaryota; kingdom Metazoa; phylum Chordata; class Actinopteri; order Acipenseriformes; family Acipenseridae; genus Acipenser; species Acipenser ruthenus. The sequence goes on along the minus strand of NC_081232.1, from coordinate 841,401 downwards.
TTGTATGTAAAAAATAATGTGTAAAAAATAATGTAATTGTATGTAAAAATAATGTGATATCTTGTAACAACTGTAAGTCACCCTGGATAAGGGCGTCTGCTAAGAAATAAATAATTATTATTATTATTATTCAAGCTAAATGTTCAACTGACTGGGGCCCAGAGTTTGCTTCCTCATGAAATAGAATACAATCTAGAAATAAATGATATTCAACACGATTGTCACTTTTACTAGTAGTAAGAACACCATTTTCTACCATTGAGCTGAAGGAATACAGATTCACCTTGTAGCTTGGAACTTGGTTTCAGGAGACTAGGTTTCAAGGCCACTGCACGGCACACCAGGGGAGACTTGGGGTTGGATACAGCAACCTCAGACTAGGTTTCAAGGCCACTGCATAGCAGACCAGGAGAGACATGGGGTTTGATACAGCAGCCTCAAACTAGGTCTCCTGGAACCAGGTTTCAAGCCATGTGGAATACACAAATGTGTAGAAATACATATTAGCCTTGGTTCCTATTCAAGGTCACGTCTGTCGATTTTCACTTGGCACAGTGCAGACGCTATGGGAATATTATCTGTCTCTGGTAATGGGTTGACATACTGGAATAAAGTGGCATTCAGTTCTGGACCTTGGAGAGAGTCCAACAAAAAGCTGCCAGACTAATCCCAGGGCTTTAAAGAAGTGCTATGAAAATTGAGAGAACTCATTTAGCCTAGAGCCAAGAAGAATTTGAAGGGGGCTTGTTTGAAGTCTTTAAAGCCTTAATAGGACTTAAGCAAGTTTATTGTAACCAATACTTCAAGCTCAGCGCAGAAACCAGGAGTGGAGGACACAGTAGGAAATCAAGAGAGCCGTGGTCTTGATACTGAATCATTGGGCCCCTTCAAGACCTGAAGTTCTTTTACTTTTTCGTCAATGTCTATTTAATAGGTGGTAGTCTCTAATAAACAGATTTCACTGTGCTAAGCAATTCACCTCCAAAGTCTTTTAAATGATGTCACTAAAGGTTCTAATTGCTGTAATATTCTCTTTTAACAGGTGATCATGGTGACTGGCGATCATCCAATCACAGCGAAGGCCATTGCAAAGGGGGTGGGGATTATTTCAGAAGGAAATGAGACTGTTGAAGATATTGCCGAGCGCCTGATCATTCCTCTCAGCCAAGTTAATCCCAGGTGAGACCAGCTGTCACTTTAGCTAAAAAGCAGAATACATTATACATATTTTACACTACATTCTTTGGCCTTGAGGTACCCCTGCCCATAAATTTAGCAGATAAGTGAAGAGGCTGACCATAGGGAAGCCATAGGGAGGGGGACAAAGCCAGAAAGCAGGTGGGGGCTGGAGAGGAGATGGTAAACTCTGGCACACAGCTGGGACGCAATGGATTGGGTGAGATAGAAATCCTTTCCTTGCAGATCAGCTGATTGATGATTGATGATTTGATCTGGTATTGGAAGGGGCTAAAATATGCTTGATGTTTACGTGATTTGATCTAAGGTTAAAGTGAGTTCCCTGGCTGAGCCACCGCTTTGGTGATGCTATTGTGATTATAGCAAACGAGAGGAAGCCCATTAATGCACGTCTGGGTCCTATGGTTGATTGATCCCAGTACTACACTGCCAGACCACTTCATATCTAATTTTATATGCCCTTGTCACAGCCTTGCAGCAATGTGGCATAGACTCCACAAGGTGCTGGAAGGTGTCTTGAAGGATGTTAACCCATTCACTTAATAATGTTTCACACATTTAGTGAAGACAGGTAAGCAGTGCGTAAGGAAAATACATAATTGGTGTATTTCTCTGTGTGAAAGAATGCACACAACAGGGATTTTTAAGCAGAATTTAACAAGTTTCTTTTATTGATCCCAATAATCAGAAGTCACACTTTTACAGCTTAATCGTTATCATTATAAACAAAAAAATGTACGAGTTCTAACAGAAATTAAGCAAAGATATCAGTTACCGATTTTTGGAAGAAGCATCGGACATGGTTGTGGTGTGTGTTCATGGAGGTTCTTGATGGTTCTTCGACAATTCGGGCATGGCAGATGAGTGTGTTACCTTGAACTTCTTAAAAGTAGACATCAGGGTACAAGTGCAGCATTACTGGGTGGACTCTGGCATTCATTCAGCCAACCAAAGTAATCAAGGGATCACGGGAACACGGGAACACCAGGGAGAAGACCAGTCTGATTGGGTTGACCGGTCCCAGGCGGTCTACAGGTCTAGTCAATGGATCGTAGAGACTCAAGATCCTGTCTTGTGCTTTTACAGGGATGCAAAGGCCTGTGTGGTGCATGGTTCAGATCTGAAAGACATGAGCAATGAGTACCTGGATGATATCTTGCAGAATCACACCGAAATTGTCTTTGCTCGCACGTCCCCCCAGCAGAAGCTGATCATAGTGGAGGGCTGCCAGAGACAGGTGAGTCCACAGGTTATTAACCTGTACAGTATGTACCTGCAATTGGTCATTGGTCATTGGTAAGCCAATTACTTTTAGGTGAAGTGATAGTTAGAGATTTCAAATACACCAGGTGGTTATAATTTACTCTATTTGAGGTGGTTTATCTTGACGCCCCTTTTGCTGATGTCCCCGCCCCTTTCTCTGATGCCCCTCCCCTTTATCTGATGTCCCGCCCCTTTCTCTGATGTCCCCGCCCTTTTCTCTGATGTCCCGCCTCTTTCTCTGATGTCATCACCCCGTTTCAGTCTTCTAGTTGCAGCTAAGCCACTCAGATTTGCTGCCTCTTTGCACTTCTCGGCCAGCGTATTTCTTTGCTTAAGTAATAGCTGAAACACTGTCCCCCATATCAAGGCTTCAATCACTGTTAGTACCCAACAAATACACCTTGTTTTCCCTACAGGGTGCTATAGTAGCGGTCACAGGAGACGGTGTTAACGATTCTCCTGCTCTGAAGAAGGCAGATATCGGAGTAGCGATGGGAATATCAGGATCTGACGTCTCAAAGCAAGCCGCTGACATGATCCTTCTGGATGATAATTTTGCTTCCATTGTCACTGGAGTGGAAGAAGGTGTTTTTTTCTTTTTTTTTGTTCAATATTTGATCACTCCAAGCCTGATTATCAAATGATTGGTGTAAACGAGACAATTATGCCAATTGATAGCTGACACTATATCGTTGGCTCTCAGTGTGTAGATTTATTAATGAAGGTAAACATGGAATTAACTACATTGTTACGCTATAAGGATCAGACCAGACCATGTTTCAAATCTTAACAACCATTTATTAGATCCAAATACCCACATTACATTCTACATGGAGCGTTATTGTTTAGATACAACACGTGCCTCTAGTATTAACAGAGATAGGCAATGGATCAGATTAGCTGAACCCCTGGAGGGAGCCCTCAGTCTGAGTTATTCAGCTGTTACTCCATTCAAATGCAACCAACCACTAACTACCCTCCTTTACAAGGTCACCGTGGGTTCACTGTTTACCATATTTTCCTTCCACATACATTTCTGCACATGCTTTATCTCGCCAATCATTTAAAACCTTAAGGTACCTTAACAACTCAAACTCAACTCAAAGTTACCACCTGCAAATTGGCAACATTACCAACACAATTCCATTCTACATGATGGTCTGCATAGAAACCATTGGGGACTGATACAATTACCTGATTCTGCATGAAGGCTCTTTATTATTCTATTGAGTTCTCACAATTTAGGCTTTAGAACTTGACGGTTTAATGACACCTACAAATATCTTGTAAAACAATACAGGACATTTTCACTATATAAGTAAACCATAGCACAGCTTATTTTTTGTCATACTAGTTCAAGCAGAGGTCTGAGTCCTTGTGTTTCCACAGGTCGTCTCATCTTTGATAACCTGAAGAAGTCCATCGCCTACACTCTGACCAGCAATATCCCTGAGATCACACCATTCCTCTTCTTCATCATCGCCAATATCCCTCTGCCACTCGGGACCGTGACGATCCTCTGTATCGACCTGGGCACTGACATGGTGAGCATGCAACACCTTCACACTTCTATACTTCTATACTTTTACAGCACCATGCATGTCCAGGAACCGTCCCAGACCGCAGCATTTAAAAACCAGGTATCAAATACATTACAAATGCATAACAAAAGAACATTTCAAAACGAATAGGATGTTATTCTTAATTGGAATTGCATAACGGCATTATCCTTCATTATCACATTAAAAACCAACAACATTCCTAACGTGCTGTCTTAGCGTGTGGAGGTTACAAAACATAAGTATTGTGTTTTTACAAATTGACTCGTTGCAATTAATACTTTCTCGATACTTTTTCAGAGCTCCTAGATAGCGTGTAATTTTTATTTTAGCAAGCTATTTACAAATGAGAGAAAAGCACTGTACAGTCCCTTACATCCCAAACCCTTTAGAACCAAAACCGAAAGTCCAGAGGGGTGGAAACAGTGGTCAATATTTTATATAGAGAGAGGGAGAGGGAGCGGGAGAGTGGGGGGGGGGGGGGGGAGAGGGATGTTTAGATGTATATAAACTATAAGAACCAGAAACGAAGGATACACACAATTTAGAAAGCACCACCGGCCTCTTCCTTACTCCCTTACTCTTCGTTTCCTCTAGATGTGAAAGATGTCAGTTTTTGGTTTTGTGTTTTTCTTTGAAGGTGCCAGCCATTTCCCTTGCCTATGAAGCAGCTGAGAGTGACATCATGAAGAGACAGCCCAGAAACCCCAAAACCGATAAACTCGTCAACGAGCGACTCATCAGCATGGCTTACGGCCAAATCGGTACGAGGGAAACACTATTCAATAAGATACAATACAAGATCAACGGTGACAAATCAGCACTGGTCAATAAACAGACCTGGCCAAATCTATACATTTTCTTTACGAGAGTTCCTTTAAACACAGCACATATACCAGGACCAGCAGACGAGGTTGAGATACACTTAGGACAGAGGGAAGGAATGGAGAGGGGATGGACTGGGTTATCTAGTCATGTTGAAGCTGAATCACTGGGATCCTTTAAGGAACCGGGTTTGTTCTTATGTACAAAAAAAAATGCAATATGATTTTAGTTTTTAAACTGTCAAATCAGTCCATTTAAAATGCTAATTTACTATGGTTTTTGATTTTTGGTTTTAACTGAAAAACACCCGAAAACCTGTGCAAATGGTTCACCACCCCTTTCCTATTTAAAAATGAAACCTACTAAAAAAATACATTTCCCTGTGCTGCTGGGCAATGTCCCTCCCTCCTGATTTATATCTATCATTGATTCGTTCTCAATACCTTAAACCCGCCTCAACTACTGAATGACAGCACATTCCTACATTTCTATTGGAGACTCCGCTTGCGAGATTTAAAACGAGATTACAATTAGGAATGGAGGCTTGCTTGTGGGATTTAAAGCTGTATTACACTTAGTGAGAATTTAAAATAGAATTGCAAATTGTGGCGAAATGTACAAAAATGCCTGCACACAAAAACCCCAGAAGAATGTGCCTGTGATCATAAGGATTGCATTGCCACGAGCAAACTATTGACTCTGAATGGCAAGCTGTCTAAGAGTAAGAAAGAGAAGATCATAAGAAAAGTTTAGGAACGAGAATCTAGTTTTTTTTTTTAAATGTTTTAGCTCCTGCTTCTTCACCTGCTAGGCTACTCCATGCATTTCTAACTCTCTGTGTAAAAAAGTGCTTCCTACCTTCTGTTCTAAACTTACTTTAACTCAGCTTCCATTTGTGCTCTGCACCATTTATGATTTTAAATACCCCTGGTCTAGGGTTCATTCTTATAAGATAAAGACGTCCGTCTCTCATTCTTGATGGTTCTATAGTGAATGTACCAATGTGGAGGTTAAAGGACCCTGACGCTTGTTGCTTCTGTCCCGCTTGTTTGTGTGTGTCGTTGCCCAGGGATGATTCAGGCTCTGGGAGGTTTCTTCACCTACTTTGTGATCCTGGCTGAGAACGGCTTTCTTCCAAGTAGACTCCTGGGCATTCGTCTGGAGTGGGATGACCGAAGTCAGAACGATGTTCAGGACAGCTACGGACAGGAGTGGGTGAGTCGCGTTCCCCTCGTCTATACACAATCAAATTCCACATCGTTCCCCAGCATGCCGTGCTCTCTCAGGTGAAACCGTAACATCCCAATCAGTGTGAGGTGGAAATGATTTTAGCTTCTAAAGCTGAGGGAACACAAATCCACTTTTCCAGGAACAGTGGCTTGAAGCCTGATTCAAGATTGGGAGACCCCAAGTCTCCCCTAGTCTTCCCTCAGGCTTTGTGTTCCCTCAGCTTTAGAATGTTTCATTGGTCTACTTTTGTGGCATTTCCTAACTATCCTGACACTCTATCAACTCCCCAAGATGTGGAACTGTTTCCATCCTAGTATGAAGATGGAATGTGATCATCTTTCTTTCTCTGGTTTTAAAGATCGTATCTGATAATTGCTTCGAACCTCCTGCCAATGCTTCTCCTTCTTCAGTCCACGTCAACAAATAGATACACATCTTATTTACTCTGCGCTTTGATCTCTGTGTGCTGCTGATTAATGTTGGACTACATTGTGTTGTTTGTACATCATAACGGTCTCTTGTTTTCCAGGACCCCCTTGTAAAGGAGGCCTCGTAAATCTCCTGGTTTAATAAATAAATACAATATTGCTATTTCTCACCCTGTCACTCAGACTTATGAGCAGAGGAAGGTCGTTGAATTCACATGTCACACAGCTTTCTTCACCAGCATTGTGGTGGTGCAGTGGGCCGATGTAATCATCTGTAAAACCCGGAGAAATTCAGTCTTCCAGCAGGGAATGAAGTGAGTAGAAATTAACATGACAAGATCATAAATGCTGATTGTACATTTGATGACGCGCAACCTGTCAGTGCATTTTAAACCCTGTTTCGTGCACCTTATTGCAAAACCTTATTGCTGGATTCAGTAGTTGCATGCCCACCTTTGCCTAGATGTGTGTGAACATAATCTTGAGGCCTTTTTTCATCATTTGAAAACTGTTTCATTCTCTAATGAAATGACTGCAGTATACAATTCGCCACTGCATCTGTCTCTCTCTCTGTTTACAGAAACAAGATCCTGATTTTCGGGTTGTTTGAAGAGACAGCCCTGGCTGCTTTCCTGTCTTACTGCCCTGGCATGGGGGTAGCTCTGCGCATGTACCCGCTCAAGTGAGTATTACAGGGTCTGCTCAACATCAGGAAAATGATCTGCATTGCAATCTTGACGTCCCTGTGGATTTGAGGGAATTTTCAATGAACAACAAAAATATTTTTAAGTAAAATAAAATCATTTAAATTAGAAAACAAAAATATCTGCTTCTGCACCAGAATGTCTGAGTCTTTACAGCGACATTGCCATCTTCTTCAACAGCCTGGTTCCATTACCTGTCCTGTCCTGGTTTAGTCTTAACCTGAGGGAACATGAAGCCGCTTTGGGGCTTGGAACTTGGTTTCAGGAGACTAGGTTTCAGGCCACTGCACGGCACACCAGGGGAGACTTGGGGTTGGATACAGCAAACCTCAAACTAGGTCTTCCGGTCTCCTGGAACCAGGTTTCAAGCCACTGTTCCTGAAAAAGTGGCTTTATGTTCCCTCAGCTGCATGTTTTTCCTTAATCAAAAAATGTTCACTTTGAGGTCGTCTTTATAATACTGTAGCACAGGAGGTCAGGGGTAAAGAACAAGGTGTTGAATCAGTCATATGTTCCTTGTTCTTTTTTTTCTTAGGATTACTTGGTGGTTCTGTGCGTTCCCATTCAGCCTGCTCATCTTCATTTACGATGAAGTTCGAAAGTTTATTCTGCGCAGGAATCCCGGAGGTAAGTTCAGCTCATGACAAAACTGCCACACTGGGTTTGTGTGCGTGAGTCATCCAGAACTTCAAAACACTCCAGCAGCATTATATAGGGATTAAACTTGCAAGAAATTCAGTCATAACAACATACGAACATTTACGAACCTGAGGAGGTCCGTTTGGCCCATCTAAGCTCACCTAGTTCCTAGGAGCGGATTGATCTCAAAACTTTGTCAAGTTGAGTCTTAATGGGTCCAAATGAATTAGACAATGGCGCTAAGCGTTGCTCTACTTGACTGAGTTTTCCTTCAGTTGTGTTGAGGCAAGGATGCCCAACCTGGGGCCCCCCAAAATTAAACTTGCAGCCCGTGCATTTAAAGGGTACATAAGGACCTTTTTATTTTGTGTTACATGTTCCCATGTTATTATTATTTGTTTATTTAGCAGACGCCTTTATCCAAGGCGACTTACAGAGACTAAGGTGTGTGAACTATGCATCAGCTGCAGTCACTTATAACTACGTCTCACCCGAAAGACGGAGCACAAGGAGGTGAAGTGACTTGCTCAGGGTCACACAATGAGTCAGTGGCTGAGGGGGGATTTGAACCGGGGACCTCCTGGTTATAAACCCTTTTCTTAACCACTGGACCACACAGCCTCCTTATTTTTTGTTTTCTATAGCCTTGTCCTTTTCTCTGCAGTCCTTTTAAACCCACAGAAAACTAATTTTTTTTTTTTTTTTTTTCCTTTTATAGGTTGGGTTGAACGAGAGACTTATTATTAAACCACAGTCCAAGTGGCAGATTCTACTGAGTGTGTGTGTGTGTGTGTGCGCACGTGTGTTAAATAGGGAATACTTAGTAAAACATTTTACTCAAAAATACTGAACGAAATCCCTACAAGTATCACTTCCCTACAGGTACACTAAAGCCTGCTGCAGTATATGTTGCAAGAGCTGCATTTAGACAGCAGGCTTTAACAGTGACAAACTTTTAACCATGGCAAAGCATTTCCAACCATATGCATTGGTCTTGCCACACAGGAAACACTGGTAACTTGGTGTATTTGTTGTAGCCTACTTCGTACAACACAACTGTTTGGCATATAGACATGCGGAACAAATAGCAAATAAAAACGCACCTATGAAATCATAACACAGAGGGGAGGGGGGGTTGCCTATAATGATGTTGCAACCAAGTTACATTACTGCCAAGGACTCAAAAGGTGATGAAACGTATAAACCATTAAGTCACCATACCGATATAAAAAGATGTTTTTGCAGTCGTTTGTGCCAATTGAAAATCAAAACAGTATTTAATGCCGTATTGTCTACATTTTGAAACAGCAACACATTGAAGTTTAACACAAATGTAACCATGTTTGCCTTACCTGAAAATGTTTTTTATCTGGGACGCAGGGAAGACTTGTATTGCAGGATCAAGATTGATCTGCTTGCCTCAAGTAGCCTGTGATCCAAATACTGCCACCTTGAGGCGTGGAGGAGAAGGGCACTGGGGTTCACTATTTGCTTTAATAATGTGTTGTAAAATCTTGAGTTTAAAAGTTGTGTTCCGCTTTCACAGCAAATACATTTATATCTATTATCTATGGTGTCTTTGTGTTTATTTCCTCTTTGCACCTCACTTGGTAAGCCCATTTGACAAGTGCTGATCGTGCCTAATGACCCAAAAAAACCAAACACATGCAAAAGTCTGCTGTTAACTAACTTCTGAAAGTTTGCAGATGGTCCAAAATAACGAACAGGGGCAACAGAAAAAGCCACAAATACAATTTTAGAAAAAGCAAACCTTTATTTCATTGTCAACAGGCTCAAAAGCACCACAACTTAGAAACCAAAAGTACTTACAGCACAAACGCTGTATGTTAGTAGGACCAGGGTTTGAGGTGTACAGCCTTTTAAAAACATTTGTGAACACATTAGTACCGCTACGATTTTTTTTTGTGAAATACCCTGTATAGTGAATTGCTGTCTTTATGACACTTCGCTGGGATGTTCAATTTTCTAACTATTTTTTCTTTTTTTTTTTTTTTTTTTTTTTTTTAAAGCAGTCTACCTTGAAAAATGGATTAGTTACTTTAACCCTTGCTAGGCAGCACCTTGGAATGTTTCATCTAAATATGAACTCCTGTTTTTCAATTCTGAAAAGCGTACCGAGCCCGGTTTCACCTTGGAGATGGAAACGCAGCCCAGGCTGGCTGGCGCGGTCTCAAGATGTCTCAGTAATAATCCTCCAGGTCAGCCTTCTCAGAGCCCTGGTTCTGTACCTGCTGCTGTTTCCTGTACAAATCTGCCACCTAAAATAAATGTTTTGAATGTTGTTGGGTGGTTAAAACATTCATTAATAATAATAATAATAATAATAATAATAATAATAATAATAAGTCACGCCCCACTAGAACCTGTTATCAGTAACAACACTAGGCATTGGTGTTAGTGGTTTGAGCACCCCCTTATTTCCCCCCCCCCGTGGGTGGTCGTGCCCCAGGGAGTCCGTGCCTATGCTGCCCCTACTTCACCCCTCTCTCGTTGGCTTACCTGCGATCCATTGGTGGCATCTTCTGGCTTCTTGTCGTCTCGGATTCTCAGGAATCTTGGGAAGCGCAGCGAGATGCCTTTGACTGGATCCACCTTGTGAAACAGAACAGCACAGAGCTCAGTGTACAGAACCGTGATCCAGCTGGCAACTCAAACACAGCAGAGCCCCCAGGGACCAGAGGACGCAGGAGAAAATGAAGCAGAGAAATAGGGGAGCGGGTAGGAGAGCGTCTAGCTAAGTTGTCGATCCAGCCCATCAGGGCTCATCCGGTTCTGAGTAACTCTCTCAAAACGTTGTTTTCAATGTCAGTGATTCAGCATCAGTAACATGGCTCACTGACCCATTCCATACCCACACCACTTCACCTTCTGTCCTCACCACTTAAATTCCAACTGTGTCCTCTGGTCTGTGTTTTTGTGCCGTGCTTAAAGTATCAGTTTGTGTTGCCACCTTTTGAAGTAGACATGCACTAGGACACACAGATGGTATTATATATATACTGACCAATCCCATGGCTGCTTTGTGAACAGGTGACAGTGAAAGGTCAGCACACTTGACCTCCCACACTTGGACCGCATCCAACCACACATCCGGCTCTGTAGATTGGTCCACACGGTAATAGGGGCGGGGTTTCGGCAAAGTATGGTCCTGAAAGATTAAACAAAATGTTAGTAAAAACACTAATAACGTACCACATTTCAGACCAGATAAAAAAGGTACTTTATAAAAGGTATATCCAAAAATGCTTTTTAATTTCAATGCATATGGGGAACAGTGGTCTGTTTTTTAGAAAGGGCAACAGATACAATGCATATTTCGAAGAAGTTAGAACAACATTTTGTAGAAAAAAAGGACAAAACTTTATTTGACAAATTTAGAACATTTGGAAACTAAAAATAACAAGTTGTGTTAGATCTCTTAGCACTAGCCATGCCAGACCCCACTTATATTGGGGTGGACGGGACAGAGCATGACTCGCCGCAGTGTTATCTGCAAATTTATTAGAACACCCCATTGTATTTGTTGTGGGTATGGAATATAAAACCACTGTAAATTAAATCTTGGAAAATTGTCAAAGTATGTAAATCAGTGATTGTCTAATTTAATTGATGACTTTAATAGGCCACACATGCAATTCATTTAAAATAGTCAGAGAAAAGGAACACAGAGCCACAAATAGTAAAATGCAAGAGGCTTTTTAGAAGTTGTTTAAGATGCCTAATTAAAGCACAAAGTTTTTCCTACATCACTGATTACTGAGCGGTCTTCATACAGGCAGGTCTATAAAGGATATGAAAATGACAGATCTTCAGATGTTTTACCAAATACATTTGCACACTACAGTACCTTCTTTAGATAAGTATCTAGCAATTCAGCTTCATTAGAAACAGTCTTTGAAATGGAATGAATGCAAGACCAAAAAAAAAAAACACTTTACTGTATAAACTAATGTATCCTGGTGAGCATCTATCTATCTATCTGAGACCAATCCGTGAGTTTAGTTAGAGAGCGCTGAAGTGAAGAGGAGGAAGAGCGATGTGTTTGTTCTACCTTGAGGAAGTTGAAATGTGTCTCCAAATCTTCATCTTTGAATCCTGTTCCGATCTGTCGTGAGAAGGACAGGGAGAAACACGTTAACTCAGCCACCCCGTTTGCAACTCTACTCATTACTTGCTTCCTACTTGGGCCTCTCTCCAATATCTTTTTCAATCAGATTCCTTTATTTAAAATTAAAACAACAAAAAAAAAAACAGAGTACGAGACCGAAGCAAAGACAACGTAACATTAACATCCCCAAAAAATAAATCCAACGTTACAACATGCCGTATGATGACGCTGCAGACAGACAAACCGTTTCTCTCACTCAGGTTCCCTATTTTACAAATCACAACTGCATATTCTTTTTTAAATTCATTTTATTACATTTTGGACTTGTAATTGTTCTATTTCTACAAACTAGCTCTTTTTTTTTTACAATTAAAACCACATTTGGTGTTTGATCAAGTTTGGTATTTCTAATGTAATGGTTAAATGGTTCACGTTTTGTGTGTGTGAGAAGTAATTTGGGACCCTTGCGATGACAGACGCTATAGAAATGTGAATTGTTGTTATTGTTGCTGTATAATGCACTGATGAGACCACGCTACAAAAAGCACACTGTGGCCCGGGAGAGAGTCCAACGAAGACGAATCCCAGAGTTTAAGGGACTGAGCCGACAAGACACACAGACCGGATCAGCACTCATAAAAGACGGAAGCCATACCGACCTTGCAAATAGATGACAAACCTGGCACACAGCTAAACAGAACTGCACAACCAAACAGCTAAACAGAACTACACAGCTAATCAGAACTACACACACACACACACACGCCATTCTCATTCAAAGACAGGGAGACCTTGCAGACGGACTGGTACTCCTCGTTCTCGTCATCGTAACAAGCCAATAGGAAGCCTCCGTACGTCCCGGCTCTCTTTCCTTTGCCCAGGAACGCACCAATCACAGCCAAGTCCAAAGTGTCGCCGACGCCATCCAGGTAATCTTTCTTTAACTTAAAAAAAGAAAAGGTTAAAGTTAGATTAATGTTAGTGGCTGTCACATACACTAGAACATGCCAGTCAACTTAAACTCTATGTCACCTCTAATGAGCTGTGGTTGACAGGGTGATGTGTTGGGTTTGTAAGAGGTATAAAAACAGTACCTTCAGCCAGTTGTGCGATCTCTTTGCGATCTCGTAAGTAGCATCCTTTTCCAGTGTTTTTACCATGAGCCCTTCACAAGAGTCTGAGAGGAGAAAAAAAATAAAGACACAGACATAAAGCTTTTAAAATCGCACTGCAGTTTACACAGTGAACAGCTTCACTTTCCTAAATTACCTTTGACCGACTGTTCCAGGAATTCCGCAATGGCGTCAGTGTTGTCGGAGTCGATAGCGCAGGCGAAAACAAACTCCCCCTCCTTCTCGACGAAACTGTCTTTGAGCAGCGAGCGCCTTCGAGACAGGGGCTGGCGGACCAGGGACTGCGAAACAGATGAAAGGAAGGCATTATACAGCAGCAACGTCACTCGACACACGTTCAGAAGTCGTCACGGATCACGCTTTCCTGGCGTCTCGTTCACTAAAGACATCTGAAAGAAACCGTGCGGCTCTCTGCAGTGTAAAAAATAATGTAATTGTATGTAAAAATAATGTGATAACTTGTAACAATTGTAAGTCGCCCTGGATAAGGGCATCTGCTAAGAAATAAATAATAATAATAATAATAATAATAATAATAAATAAGAAAGGGGTTTCAGAGGTAGAGACTGCAACAAAGCACAGTTTTTAGTCACAATCTATTTATAAAGGATGCCGAGTTTTTAGCAGGTATCTCGTTTGGGTGGTGTTCACTTACCTCTCCATTGAGATAAAGCAGATCGAAGGCGTACACGCAGACTTGAACCTTGATATCCGAGGCATCAACATCCTACAACAAATTTGTTGATTTAATAACACATCACCAGCGACGATGAGGGCACTGATGCAAGTCTTGCTGTTGGTTGAATCATTAGGATCTTTTAAGACCTAACTTTCCCCCCCTCAAAATGTTCCTTTTTCTAGGGAAGCAGCACAACTGGGGATGCGGAGTTTGTTGCTGGATAACTTCACTCAGACTACTTCCTCACTAAATGTATTTGTATCCCTGAACAGATCATTCAAAATATGCTAAGGATTTTAACCCTTTGCGGTCCTATGTCGGACCCGGTCCGACATCATCAAAAAGACGCAAAAAACGGGTCTCTAGTCGTTTTTTCTCCGGACACCACATAGATAACACGGACATAAACAAGACAGCTGCTTCCGCATCCAGCGCTCAGAGAACATCACAGACATTTGCAGAGCTTTTTTTAGATGTTATAGTAATAAAATAACGACTTGGATCGCATTATTGAGGAGTTTGGTGATAAAACGAGTGATCAAGAGATGATTGATCGGTATGTACTATTATTAAGAGGCATTTGAAAAATATAGCGAACGAGGGGTGGGGCAGGGCTGGAGATGCAGTACTGAGTGTCCTGTTGATATGCAGAGCCTTTTAAACCTGTTTTACTGTGAAAAAAAATACTTTTAAAGAATGCGTCTAAAATAAATTGGACCTGACTTGCGCTGAATAAATGGACCACTAAGGATTAATGAGCAATCCGTCTCCCAAGTCCAGTGGTACCATAAACATGCTTCATTTACTAACAATGCTGAATGACTGGGTGGAGCATTTGTTCCGATTTTCCTGACTGCCAAGACTGGTATAATATTCAGTGTCCTTCTCAAAACTTATGTAACAAAAGTAACTTATTTTTTCTTACAAAATAATTTGTTACCACATTCGGTGACTTGCTCTCTGATCCTACCTTTCTCTTGCGAGTGGTAAGCACTTGGAAAGGCTGAATCTGCCTCTTCTCTCTGTCCCAAGCCACGGCCTCTGCATCAATAATACACGAGACAACGCCCGCCTTCTTGACCTGCCAAAGTAAGAGAGAGTGAGAGAGCTGCGAACCCGGGAGGAATAAACGAGGGAGAAAATAGGAGATGCTGCTTGAACAGCGGCATAATAAAAGCAGACTCTTCGATATTTGGTCCAATCAACATGCTTGACAAGCGTTGGCAATGTTCCGTGAATTAAGAGAGTGAAAGACAAAACAAACAGAAAGAGATTGAACGTGTGCCTTAAACAGGGATGTAAAATTGCATCATATAAATGAAACACTGAGGCACTAAATAACATGCCTACGTGTAGATTTACAACAAAGCAGAGGGAACACAAAGCCACTTTTTCAGGAACAGCGGCTTGAAACCTGGTTCCAGGAGACCGGGAGACCTAGTTTGAGGTCGCTGTATCAAACCCCAGGTCTCCCCTGGTGTGCCGTGCAGTGGCCTGAAACCTAGTCTCCTGAAACCAAGTTCCAAGCCACAGTGGCTTCGTGTTCCCTCAGCTTAACACACATGCAGAAACAACACTGAAGACGCCGAGAAAGACTTTGTGAAAACGTTTGTCATTACTTATTACGTTCCTTTTAGTATTTCCAATAGGAAAACACTGGTAGTTGTGAAGATGGTGTTGGATAGTAAGGAGACGGCAATGGTAAACATTTCAGAAACAAAATGTTATTAGTATGCTTGACTGGAATAGGCAAAGCGACGCGGATATGTTCAGCAATTGAAATTAAGGTAAGATGGGAAAGACAGCTATTCCTAATTTCCAAGATTACATAGCGCTTTGATTTTGGTGTGGATTTAACTTGTCATGTAAACGTAGAGATATTGATGAGAGAGAGACAGACAGACAGACAGACAGGTACCTCTGGTATTCTGGAGATGATGTCAGGGTATTTGCTGGTGTTGTTCTCTTGGTTTCGACTGTAAACGTGAATCTCTCCATTCTCAAGAATGTGGATCTAAAAAAAAAACACACACAAGTAGGTCACCTTAATCTTTCTTCTCACATCTTTAAAAACTCTGGAATGACTGTATCAAGTTTGATCAATTTCAGGGGAGTGGTTTTAAAGAGGCCAGTCAAAAAGAAGGTAATTTTTGAGTTACCCACAAACAGCCAATGTGTTTCTAGCTTATCCCACCAATCAACCATTTTCTAATAAGGACAGATTTTATTGTCTTTTTTTTAGCTTTACAGATTCAACTATTGGCAAGACGGGCCGAATGGCCTCCTCTCGTTTGTAAACGTTCTTATGTTTGTTTGTAAACTTTCCAACCCATTAAGAGCCTTTGTAATTTTTGTAGCATTCTTAACTGGTATCTACCTGTTATTTTAATTTTCTCTTTAACTATACTGTTATGAGAACTTACTCTAATTGTTAACCGCAAGTCTAAATGTAACTTAATTCGGATGTTTTTATGACGCCCCAATATATATTAAGAACCGGAAGCCTAAAAATGATTAATTTCTTGGTGTTTTCCTCCCCACTGATGATAAAGCTCAATTGTTTATGTGTTGAGCTTCATAGCTGGCGTCTGCAAATGACTGCACACAACACCAATGGCAATGTTAGTAAGATTCCATTCATAAAGCTTACACATCTATAGCGTAAATATCGTTAGACTCAACAAATGTGGCACCTAGTTATCAACAGAAATCAGATCATGATCAGTTACCTGATTCTCTGGGAGACAGCTTGGGCACGGATATCAGAAGAGGATTCAGGTAAGCTTGTTTCACTCGCACTCTCAGGTGCCTGTCTTACATATCTTGCCTAACCCTGTGTGTGTGTGTGTGTGTGTGTTTATCAATCCCTTGTCCCGTTGTCCGGGCTGGTCCACTAGAATAAGGAGTAACTCCCACAACTGCAGCTGGGCTCCAGTGTCATCCGTTGAGCCCTTAACGATCCTTACAGCTAGCCATTGAAATAAGAGGCATCAACAGGCACAGTACTCCTACCTGAGCTCTCTCTCCATCATATTTGTATTCACAGGTGAAAGCGGCTTCATCAAACCTCTTCATAACCTCCCCGATTCCTCTCGTAGGGTGGGCCAGCATGGGCTTCAGAGGCACCCCTGAAACAGACACTCAACGGGTCAGACTGACAGACACTGGGGAGAGAAAACTGAACCGGCGCCATCTAGGGTGGAAACAGTAGAGTACAACTCGAAGGAGAATGCACAGGTAAAAACAGTGTTGAATTCCGGTCACCACTTCAGACTGATCCCTGGGCCGCGAGGAATGATCTACTAAGATTGAGGGAATTGAATCTGTTTAGCCTTTAACAAAGAACAATTAGAGGAGAAGTGAGGGTCTTTAAAATCTTAAAAAACTGACTTGGTTAACCCTAGCACAGAAACCAGGACCAGGGGTCACTTAGGTTTCAGATAGACTTAGGACAGAGGTAAGGAGACACTTCTTCACACAGAGAGTGGTGAGAGAGATGGAATGGGTTACCTAGTCATGTTGTTGATGCAGAATCACTTGGATCCTTTAAGACCCGACTTAAAGTTTTGAGATGAATCAGCTATTAGAAACTGGATGAGCACTGATGGCCTCCTCTTTGTAAATGTTCCTAGGTTCTTATGGCTGTATTGTTATTTTAACCTGCCCCCATATCACATTGATACTGCTGGAAGCAGCTGCTCTTACTGTCTCCAGTCCACTACACGTTTGTGGCAGACTGCATCTAACAGAGAAAGAGAGGGTGTGCACACAACACATTACCTGGAGTCAGTTTGCAGTGTTTAGGAAGTTCATCAATTCCTTCCTTTAGGAGAACCGGCACAATCACGTCATAGTTAGGCAGCTCACTGTGGAGACACAAACATAAGAGAAGTTTGAGAATGAGAAAAGTCCATTCGGTCCATCAAGTTTCTTGTTAGCACACCACTCTCCCCTGCTGGGAGCCTTTTAAATGTTCCCAGTGTTTCAGATCCTACTACTGCTCTAAAAAGAGTGCAAAGAAGAGCAACCAGAATTATCCTGGGCTTAAAAGGCATGTCGTATGCAGACAGGCTAAAAGAATTGAATCTATTCAGTCTTGAACAAAGAAGACTACACGGCAATCTGATTCAAGCATTCAAAATCCTAAAAGGTATAGACAATGTCGACCCACGGGACTTTTTTTACCTGAAAAAAGAAACAAGGATCAGGGGTCACAAATGGAGATTAGATAAAGGGGCATTCAGAACAGAAAATAGGAGGCACTTTTTTACACAGAGAATTGTGAGGGTCTGGAACCAACTCCCCAGTAATTTTGTTGAAGCGGACACCCTGGGATCCTTCAAGAAGCTGCTTGATGAGATTCTGGGATCAATAAGCGACTAACAACCAAACGAGCAAGATGGGCCGAATGGCCTCCTCTCGTTTGTAAACTTTCTTATGT
Organism: Acipenser ruthenus; assembly: GCF_902713425.1. Lineage (NCBI taxonomy): Eukaryota > Metazoa > Chordata > Actinopteri > Acipenseriformes > Acipenseridae > Acipenser > Acipenser ruthenus. The sequence goes on along the minus strand of NC_081232.1, from coordinate 823,174 downwards.
TCTACACCTGGTAGGCTATTCCATGCTAACAGAAACAGACGTGGAATACATGCGTATCGGGGTATCTCGCTGTGGCACCCACCAATTTGCAGAAGTGAGGGTCACGGTCCTGGAGAAAGGGTTTCTCTAACACAGCAATGGTAGGGGAGTGCAATGTTTTTCAAAAAATAAATAATAAAGGTTTGTAAACTGCAACAGAAACCCAGGGCACTCTCACCAGTACGTCTGCTTGAGGAGAAGCACTTTCTCATCGATCCAGGCTTTCCGAGACTCGCTAGACATTCCCTTCCCAGCATCCAGCACCGCGGGGGGGAATTCTAGACAGACAGGGGAGCGTAGAGCATTAGAAAATCGACAGGGATCGAGGCATTGGGAACGCTTCTGTATGCAAAAGCTTCAAACACAAAAGTACATGCATGCATGTGCATATTATTAATCTACAGTAACATGAGAAAACTTTCATTAAAAAGTAAGAAGGCCAGTTTATCACAATAGGACAGGTGGTTCCCTAATATATACAGAACTATAAAACAAAATACTAGCTTATACCCATGTGAATATTGATAAGGACTTTAATGAGAGTAGCAGAACCTACTGCTTTAAGGAGGTGGCTGCCAATTCAATTTGTACATACATCAAAAGAACAGCGACATGCTTTGACCATGATAATAAATAACCTAGGAACCTATGATACAAGTTATCAGTACTAAAACATGTGTTTCTTTCAAAACTGCACATGAGATCTCCATAGCAAAATAGTACAAAGTAAGAAAAATATGATAGCATTGGCTATAACCTCAAACTGCTGGAGTTTAAGAAAGACAGACCTTGTCCTGGAGGTGTCAGACAGACTGCCTGTGCTAAAGCTGCCAATACAGACTGCTCTGCAAGTCCTATGCGAAGTTTACCGCCCAGGGATCTGCACAGCAAGGAGAGTTAGACAGTGGCGTTAGAAATAAAAGGGCAAACTAAACTAACTCTGTGTCCTTCACGTGACTGTCGCTGGCAAATAACTTCATTAATCTGTCTCAAACGGTCAGTTTTAAACCCTTTAAGGGACTTGTGTGTCCCACAAATAAAAATGATGAACTTCTGAAAAGTCTAAATTTACAATTTAGACTTCCTGTTCTCTTGCTATTTGAAATGAATTGCAGGTGTGACCTATTAAAGTCATCAATTAAAATGACCATCACTGATTTTAAGATTTGCAGTTCCAGTGGTTTGATTTCAGATGCACGATCAATTAAAAGTACAGAAGCAACGAACTGTGCTCGAATGCATTTGCGCATGAATCTATAACAACGGAAAATGCACAACAGATAAAGACTGATGCAATGACTTTGTTACTCACCGCACAATGTAGCGCGCCTCCGAGAATCGACAAGCCACAAACAGCCCTTTGATGATATCAATCTTCTTGTTCATGGACTAGAGAGAAAAAAAGAAATAAATAACTCACCACCTACTTTTAAAAGATTTGCTTTCATAACAGGATTACTTCATTCCTTTAACTACACTCTTTCTTAACATTTTGATGAACTTGCCACTAGTTCCTTTTAAATATAAAATAAACGAAATCGCTAGCAACTATTAAAAAAAAAAAAAAAAAAAACACACAACACGTTTCTCCTGCTTTTAATTAGCCAGCAGACCACGATTCTTAAACACAAAATCGCCCCGCCATTGGATCTGTGCTTTAAGCTCAGTTTTCCAGAAAAAAAGTAGTATGTAAAATTCACATTTAGATTTGTGCAAAATTTTATTTTAAAAGGTTGTATTTTTACCATAATTCTTGTATTATTAGAACACTCTTCACGCCCCACCCCCTCCCCCCTCTAGAAAGTCTGATACGCCCCCCCATTCAGAAATGCAAATTTTCACAGGAAACCAAATGCTACACACGGCATTGGGTAAATTTCACGGAAACAGTGAAATCCGTGAAAAACACTATTTCTGAGTGTCTCAAAGAAAGACGTTTCTGTCTCTATAGATAACCCAATGTGGTATTTACACTATGTTATCACCCTTTTTCATTTTCTAGGTTCTTTAGCTGCACAGCAAATCTCTCACCGCATTCCCCGTCATTCTGGCAATGTCAGTCAACTTGCTGAAAACTCCCACGGCGGTCAGTTTAGGCGGAGTGAACATCATACGCTGGTTGCTACGGGAACTCTCGGCAACCAATCCTAGATCTCCTTTCTCCTGAGACTCCGCCTTGATCCTGTCCAGCTGACGACCTGAAAACAAAGAACCGTTTTGACACTAGCGATCGAACTTGACCCAGCTATCTTGGGTCTCATGTCAAGCCGAGTGCGGTTATATTCCTTAACACTGAAAAAAATACAGTAGTGTGCAAATGTATTAGAACACCTTAAGATTAGGCATCTTAAACAACTTCTAAAAAGTCTTGTGGATTTTATCATGCGTGGCTATGTGTTCCTTTTCTCTTACTGTTTTTAATTGCATGTTGCGTCCTATTGAAGTCATCAATAAATTAAACAATAACTAATTTGCCTATTTTGACAATTTTCCAAGATTTGTAGATAGTGGTTTGATTTGATATGCACAACAAATCAGAACTACAGAACGCGTTCTAGTAAATGTGCACACTGCTGTAAAGATGCCAGCTGAAATGCTATACCAGCAGTACACAAACACACACACACAGACAGACAGACACGCTGGGTTTACCTGTCGCCTGGGCAACAGCCTTCATGAGCACAGTCTCTCCAACCCCAAGCTCCAAACCCAGGAAGGCGGGTCCGAGCTGGTTCAGACAGAGGTAGAGACAGGGCAGCAGGTCCGAGGGGGTTAGGACCACGATTGAGCGGAACAGGTTACTGAGGATCTCAACAATACGCAGCCTGGAAAGAGGGAAGATAAATACAGAGACAGACAGGCATTCAGCCCATTGACGCTGGTCTGATTCCCATCCGCTAATCACACAACACCTTCCATGAAGGATCTCAACAGATCAGCTGCAACAACAAGGCTTGACAATCCATTCCGCAGACCCTCCATTGAAAAGTGCCTGCGTTTGTACAGAGGGAGTTTCTATATATCCAGACTGATGCTCTGTACAAGTGGTTCTCTACACTGAACAACACAGTAATACTACGACACCATGACTTCCAAGCGACAACAGCTGCACTGTACATTGAAGGTACCGCATTTTACTACAGCAGGGGTGGCAAGATTCCCATTGCATAGCAGTTTGATCCATTCCTGGTTTTCCTAGGAGTTTAGTAAGACACACCCGAGCTTATTACCTATACACTGTGTCTAATCAAGCTCAAATTAACACCTGGAGTGGGTGAAACTGCTATGCAATAGGAGTCTTATTTCCATCCCTGCTACAGTAATCACAAAAAAAGCAGACTTGGAGACAGTTAGAAAGAGTTTACAGTTACAAATAGAAATACTTAAGGACACAGAAACAGTTAAGACTTGAAAGTGATTCATTTTACTACAGTAATCGCAAAAAACAGTAGAAAGTTAGAATTGATGTTACAAAGAGTTAGACTAAAAGCATGAGGGTGAGGGAGCAACGAGCTTACCTGGCAGACTCCTCTTCAATTCTCTCAAACGTCCGGGACACAGCCAGATAGGGAACTCTGCACAAGTCAAAACACAGGGGTCAAAAACTGGAGACGGGAAGGAGGGAAATGAAGATGTGATTAGCTTCAGGTGACAAAAGAGATCACTCCCCCAAGACGAGTCTCGGATACATCAGATAAAACAGAAATTTGGAAAGACACCGTGTTTTAATAGCCACTTTTTACATTATTTTGATTTTTTTTTTTTAAATGGAAAACACACGATCATAAGAACACTTTTAAAACATGAGGAGGCCGTTCAGCACATCGACAGCTATGCCCAAAGGTGTTGCATCACTTAGAATTTTATGATTGAAACAATTAAAAAAAAAAAAAAAAAGTGTGTGTATTTATGAGCATAACTGACATTTTATTAGACATCATGTAATCAAAGAAACTACAGAATTTTAAAAATATCGCCAAAAAAAGAGTCTACCGGAAGCCATTACAGTAGTACAGTATTTCATGTTAGATTTGGAAATTTTGGTTTCGTGGCGGTTTCATGTTCCCTCTGCTTTGTGTGGTCACAGAAAACAGACGGACAGGCCTGTTGGTCTCACCTCTGGCCTTGGCTCCAGCAGGCATCGTTCACAGGGTCATACTTCTGTTTCGATGGATTGTAATCTGTGGAGGTCTCCTGAGCAGCTGCAGTCTTTGCTGATCCTCCGAAAAAACTGAGACAGATAAATAAGCAAGACTATAATAAAACACATTATTGTATCTAAACAATAACGCTCCATGTAGAATGCAATGTGGGTATTTGGAACTAATAAATGGTTATTCCATTTGAAACATGGTCTGGTACAGCGTAACAAAGCATAAAGCTTTAATTCATAAAGCTTACAGTGGGATGGGCAGCAGTTTAAATGCTATAGCCTTCACCTCAGGAGGCTGGGTTCAAATCAGTCACCTTGTCATATGCAACACTGTAGACTATTAGACAACCTTTAATATGTCACGCAATCAGGTCTAAATCAATACTAAAATGATTTTGTACTGGTAACCATTTTGCCATCTTCATAAGAAATCAGACCATGCTTGGCTGTCCAGTTTGTCTATACTCATTACAATACGCTTCTTCCCAACTGGATGTCTTCTTAACACTCTCCTGCTACTGCTGCATGCAGCAGGGGGTGGTTATAAACGCCACCTGCTGTAGCTCAAGCCTAATAAGAACCCGTTTTGTCTCTCATGAGTCACACCCTCTCACCTGGCTGGCTTGGTCTCCTTGCTGCTGCCTCCTTCAGGAGACGAGAGCTGATTGGCTGGCTTGGTCTCCGTGCTGCTGCCTCCTTCAGGAGACGAGAGCTGATTGGCTGGTTTGTCACCCGGCTTCTCTAACTTGGCAGCGGCTTTCTTGGGTGCTGAAGGTCAGAAGAATCCGAGAGAATAAAATGCACAGGTGTTACGAGGAGGATAATTCAACACTTACTGAACTCACAGACTGAGGCGCTGCATTGATGTGTTTCTGTGGCTGACAGCCATCTTGGCTCACAAGCAGTTAGGCTTAGAGCCAAGATGGCCGCCCGTTGCACAGCCACACGGCTTGAAAGGAGTCCACTGGTTTGGTGTCTTTCTGGGAAGGTTCACTGTGTGATTGAACAGCCTGAGAGTGCTAGGCAGGCAGATCCTGGCTGGCTGATCAATCAGTCAATTAACCACCTGGAGAAGACACCACACCATTTAAAAAGAACAAATAACTGTTTTTGTTTTTGGGTGGGGAGTTAGATACGTCAGTTTTGTGTGGAATTACAGAGTGCATAGTTTAGCGAAGGCGCTGCTACACATGAACTTTACCTTAGGAAAGTGTTTGTTTGGCCACCGTGCTAATGTTTACTTTGAATGACTATCTGGGAAAAATACTTATTTTTTATAAAAATTCCGGTTTTGTCTCCAGTCTGCATGTGAAGGCTACTTTACCACAGACATGCTGCTATTTAAAATAACTCAATAAATACAGGAGGATATGGGGGTTACAATAAAAATAAATACATCAAAAAACAAAACTAATAAAAAGCTTACCAAAGAAGCTGCTGATTGGTTTCTTCTTGGGTGGTTCCGCCTTCACTTCCTCTTCTGACTGCACCAACTTCCTGTTTCCCTCTGGGCTTTTAACTTCTTCTGGCTCCTGCTTCAATTTTTTCACTTCCTGTTTTGGTGAATTTTTGCTTTTGGCTTTTCTCACTTCCTGTTTGGGTGACTTTTTACCTTTAACCCCTGGGCTCTTCACTTCCGGATTCACCTTGACTTCTTTTTTCACTTCCTGTTTGGGTGATGTCGCCTCTTTCTCTTCCTTTCTGGGTGAACCCTCCCCCTTAACTGCATCGGTTTCCTCCCCCTTCTTGTGCACACTTTCCACATCAGCATTTTCGTTCTTCAGATTATTTTTGGGTACACTTTCACTTGTAACCTCCATGTCTTCTTCAGTCACTTCCTCTGCTAAACAGAAATCACATTTGAGAAACAGACGACACAAAAGCTCCCAAAGCCAAACACACACACACAGATCCCCTGCTACGGCTAGAAATACAGAATTCATGACAAGTGGAGAAGAGATAGGCAGCATTGTGATAGGTATTGTGTTGTCTAGTTTTGCAGTATGGTACAAGGCCCTCAATGATTGGGCGTGCTTGCCTGTGCCCGCCTCCTCTCGCCGCACTCTCTTTGGCTCGCTCCCTTTTGACTCTCCTTCCTCGGAGGACTGGCTCCGCCCCTCTGTTGTGCTCTCCAGCTTTCTCTTCGGAAACTGCTTCCGAGCTGAAGAATTCAAATCAAATACGGTAAACAGGGCTGATTTACAGAACGACGGGGGGGGGGGGGGGGGGAGGTTGGGGGATCTTTTTTGCCCATTTTTCCTCACTCAGAACTCTTACTTACTAGATATATCTTTGTGTCCCTGAATAGATCATCTGTCACCTACACAAAGATAGTTAGTGATAGTAGTCTGAGGTGAACAGGCAATCGCCAGAAATTAAGACAGCTAACAAATGTGGTTTTAATTGTAAAAAAAAAAAAAAAAAAAAAAAGCTAGTTTGTAGAAATAGAACAGTTAAGGGTCTAAAACTAACATTTTATAGAATTGTTTGTTTTTTTTCAAAGCAGTTTTGATTATAAAAATAGGAAAATGAAGTTAGAAAAGCTATTTTGTAAAAAAATATTATTTTCAATCTGGATTTAAAAAACAGGAAGAGCTTCCCTGTTTACAAGAAAAGGGCCTACCAGTCCTTCGTTTGGGAATGCCGGATGGAGACGTCCCAGAAGCCTCAGTGACGGGTGACTGATCAATGGGGGAATCCGCACTGGAACTGGGGTCTGTTTTCATGGAGGGAGGTGGAGATTTGGGGAGATCCTGTAGGACAGAAAATTGAGGAAAAAACACACATTCAAGCACAACACCACAAATACCCATTTAAAGGAATAATGTACACACAGCCGTTCATTTCTTTGAGACATTTATCAAGGTCACCCAACACCCAATATGGAATTACATAACTTCTTAAAATGAGTAGACCGTTAACTGTTAAATTCAGAGATACCAGGGTATTTATTAAGTACGACACTACAATCCTCAGCCCTAGTCTTGCTATAAATTGCTTGCACACTTTTGGGCACTGCAGCACTGACAGACTTCTAAATCCCCAAGCTGTGACAGCCTAATTCTACCGGTTTCTTTTCTGGTTGTGGAGTGGGCGTGTCCCCCTGGACATTCCTGTCATCCGATTGGTCCTTGCTTTCTGGCTCCTCGTCATCATCGCTGTCTAGGATTGCTCGACATCTCTTCGCAGTCCTTTTCACCGGCGAATCACATTCATGCACTCCGTTCTGAGGCTTCAGGGGAGATTTGAGGGGCCTGGAATACAAAACAAATGTTTTCAAATGTTTTTATAATGGTGACATATGTGATTAGATAGCGATACAGAAAGTAAAAACAAAGTTACAGTTAAAAACACTACACCTGTCAAACCTCATCATAGCTAACCATATTGCTACTGTTTGTGATTTTGGAGATTTCAACCTTATCTCCTCTCAAGGCCAAGAATGTAGTGTAAAAATAAGGGCAGACTTGGAGTTTGATACAGCAACCTCAAACTAGGTCTCCTGGAACCAGGTTTCAAGCCACTGTTCCTGAGAAAGTGGCTTTGTGTCCCCTCAGCTTTTGGTCAAAGATTTGTCAAGACACTGTTCCTGAGAAAGTGGCTTTGTGTCCCCTCAGCTTTTGGTCAAAGATTTGTCAAGACACTGTTCCTGAGAAAGTGGCTTTGTGTCCCCTCAGCTTTTGGTCAAAGATCTGCAACTTACACTTTCTTTTCTGTAGTCTCCTCCTCTTTCTTCACTGTTTGCTTCTCCTTCCCTCCTTTCGGCTGGAAAAATGACCTGCACAGGAAAAACACATATCTATAAAATTGAAATTAAATAAATCTCAGCTGTCACGAATCAATTCTTAACAACCAAACACACTTCGACTTCACATACTGTAAAACATGAAAAATTTGGCTGGCCACAAACATTCACTACCACACAGAATACAGTATACTGCACCATATTAACTAACCTATCTTCATAGAGGTACAGCATGACGTGGTACAACTCAAATCAAATTCTGAAATCAGCGTCGTCGATTATGAACTGCTTCTGAAATATCTGCAGGCTCCAAAATCGAAGTGTAAAATGCAAAAACGCGAGATCTCAGGGAGTACTGCCTTACTCGTATTGGACATCTGTTCGGTTTGCACAATGAAACGTTTTACGGGTAGGGTTACTCGTTAAATTCTGGACTCCGACCGTGCATTTTAAAGATGGGTTACCAGTACAAACTCTACTGCCATAAGAAGCCCCCAAAAGACTTCTGCCAGTAGTTTACATAAGGGCTGAAGACACAGAAATAATTCGATTGTATTGACTTAATGTGAAGTTGTATTAATGATGTGCAGCGGAATCAGCTGCCGTATCGTGCTCTGTATTGTAGAGGCACGCCTGCCGTACTGAAGTTTTAACCCGTAAATGGGTCCACAAGGACAGTCAACTCCTGCAAATTTAATGCACGTGTAACTGTATTAACAAATGTTTCTTAAAGTCTTATCTGAGTTTGTAAATGCTGCGCGCTTTCACTTTGTGATCTCATTCACTCACCCCCGCCCCTAACTTTGCAACTTGCAAGAAAGAAGACAAAAAAAAAAAAAGATACTCACGCTATACTCCGCTGCATTTTCACGTTTTACACACGCTGTTTGCGGTATTTTACAGGAGATATTTTACTGTTAAGATTTTTATTAATATTACTTCTCCTGTGTTCCTATCTAGCTGTCTTTTCCCCGCGCGCGCCAGCTCCAAACAAACGCGCGAAAGTGACGTCAAGGTCAGGAAAAAAAAAAAACACAAGCAAAGAAATGGGGCGATCAAAAACCAACCCGGAGTTTAATATTAACATCAACCGGACATTCTGTCGATTTACAGTAATTTCATGCATTTTGTAAATCAAGGCTATTTTATACGTGGTCCAAAAAGCTTGGTCGTGCTTTATTTATGTATGTGTTTGTTTCTTTGTATACATCTGATCGACACGACGGTAACCAGATACTTTGGGGGTAATGTCGCTTTCCAACCCGATGAATATATATATATATTTTTTAAGACTATAAAAAAAAAAGTCACAGGATTTCTATTTAGAAGAAGTTCTTCTTTAACTTTTTTTCAAAGTAAACCAGACTTTTTTTAAACGCCATGATACTGAAAGAGGGAAAGAAAGCCAGCTATGGCTATGATAAGGTCTGCCTTAGGAAGGTCACGGTCGAGCGTGGCGGCCATCTTGGTTGTGGCTGTATAGTCAAACAGTTACTATCACTTCAGGGACTGAGCAATAGTGATACATTTTACAATAGCAGAGTTGAATATTATGAGGAATTCGGCAATAATCTGTCAAAAAATAATAACAATACAAAGTGCAACAGTGGAACTTGAATTTAGTGTTTATTAATGAATGTCCTCTTTTCATTGCCTTTCATCAGAAATCTTTCTTTTTTTCTTAAATTCACTGATGACGTAGCAACTCCAAAGCCGTTAAAATAACAGTATATACCATTTAAAAATGTAACATCGGGTGCTTTTTTTTTTTTTTTGCAGATCATAACAGTTTTCTTTCTGTTTTGTTTTGTTTGGTTTCTACTGTCCTCTAATCAAAACATGTTAAATGTACAAAAAGACAGATTAGAAAAAAAAATTTAAACATGTACACATAATCAGAATTGCAAGTATTAAATAAATAACCTGTACGATTGTTTACTTTATTTTTGAATGGTGAACTTCTAACACGACCTAATAAACTGCACTGCTTTCATTATTTTATTTTGCTGTAATAAATTACTGTGATGTCTCTCATGCAGTTTGTACTTGTGAATACAACAGTAAAACCGGGAGGATTCACAAAACAGGGACAACACCCCTAGTCAGAGGTACTGTATTAACGGAGTGGCAGTGTGTGATTTTTCAAGGTTATCTCGTTGAGTTCCAGTATATTCTCTCTGTAAAATGTGAATATGGAAGGAGAGATGTGGTCCAGTGGTTAAAGTCCTGGGCTTGTAACCAGAAAATAACAGGTTCAAATCCCACCTCTACCACTGACTGACTCACTGTGTGACCCTGAGCAAGTCACTTAACCTCCTTGTGCTCCACCCTGCAGATGAGATGTTAAATCAATGATCTATTGTAAGTAGCTGCATATAATTCACAGCCTACCTCTGTAAAGTGCTTTGTGATGGTGGTCCACTATGAAAGGTGCTATATAAAGATATTATTATTATGATATAAAGCTCTCTGCACTGGCTCTGTTTCGCCACTCGCATCCAATTGTGTCATATACCAACAGAATAGTAAGAAGAAAAAAGGGTAAGGAATAGTTTATTTAAAATCAAGTACAGTAAATGATACTAAGGACCTAGATTTGATTAGGTAAGCAAAGCTTGCTTTTCCTGAACCCCTACAAGTTTTCAGGGTGATATGGAGTAGCGTGATCTCACCTCAGCGCTCTGCTGAGTTTATCATAATTCATGTGCGGCTTGCCCTTATGAGCTCCCCACAGCCTGGCGACTTCCTTTGGGTCTCGAATCACAAACTCCCCCCACTCCCCCTGCCAGCCAATCACAGCGCTCAGATCCTCACGCTGCAGGAGTTCCAGGATGAAGCACCAGAGCTGGATCGGGTTTGTAGGCCCACTCTGGGAAAGCGACCCATGAGAGAGAGAGAGAGAGAGAGAGAGAGAGAGAGAGAGAGAGAGAGAGAGAGAGAGAGAGAGAGAGAGCGAGAGAGAGAGAGAGAGAGAGAGAGAGAGAGAGAGAGAGAGAGAGAGAGAGAGAGAGAGAGAGATGTCTGGAAAGATGACACTGGGAAAGTGCCAAGCAGAACTATTGTCCCTCCCAATGATAGCCCTTGTATACCCCCTCTCTCCCCCTCTCTCACACACACTCAAATTATGTTTTCAAGAACGGTTTCACTGAAATCCCAGAGCTGTTTAAAAGGATTGATGATATGTTTTGGTTAGACAGCCATGCAGACTGGCAGCGAGACGCGCAGAAGCAGAGTATTAAGGATGTAAGTCCTCTCATCTCGTAAGTATGCTGAATCTGGAAGAATAAGTTTGTTCGAACCCAAGGTGATTTGTTCATGTAATCCACTTGTTTTTGCAAAAACTTCCATTGAGCATTTTAGCACCCTAGTTAATCTTAAGTAGAGCCGACATTGGAAAGAGCAATACAGCTACAACATGATGGGGGACTTTATTGTGCCAAAAACAACATCGAATTAGGGGGGACTTGAGTGGGACCCCCAGTTATCAGCCTTAATTTTCTGTGCCACGCAGGAGTCTTTAAATTCTTCAAAAGGAGTTGACAAAGTTTAACCAATAGTTAGAAAAAAAGTAGAGATAGACTTCAGACAGAGGGAAGGAGACACTTCTTCACACAGAGCAGCGAGAAAGGAGACTAGCCGGGTTTAATACACTCAGTGACTCAGGGGCTGTAATGTGGAGTACAGCAGTGTGGAGTAGTGGTTAGGGCTCTGGACTCTTGACCGGAGGGTCGTGGGTTCAATCCCAGGTGGGGGACACTGCTGCTGTACCCTTGAGCAAGGTACTTTACCTAGATTGCTCCAGTAAAACCCCAACTGTATAAATGGGTAATTGCATGTAAAAATAATGTGATATCTTGTAACAAGTCGCCCTGGATAAGGGCGTCTGCTAAGAAATAAATAACTGAGGGATGTTTAGATGTCCCTCCAGACTCACAGACTCACACACTATCCCTGGATATGCACGGTGAACATTGACTGATGCTAACTTGTGTTAACTCCTGTTTGACAGGGCTCTATAGTTCAGTTGCATATGCGACCAAAAAAGTTGTTGGTGCAACCATTCATTTTGTTAAGGTGATCAGAGATGTAAATGTTGTCAGTCAGCTACAAATATAAACTCATCTGAAAAACAGATAAGTTAAATAAGTATATTTTCAAGATGTCTGGTCACATACATTTCTAGAGGGATAGACCTCCATCATACTGCTGACTGTTATAAGTCAACAAACTTATAACACTGGAAAATAAAATACAATTTTAAGATGCCCTCGAATTTAAGATGCAGCCCAAATTTCCCAACCTCAATTTGAGGGAAAAATAAAACATCAATCTTAATTTACAAATATACAACCTCCATTACGCATATGGAGGCAGTTTGCGGTCGTCTGCTATCACACAGAGCATACAGTTATGAGCTGCTTCTCATTTTCAGTGGTGATTACTCACACATGTTTTCCTCCCAGTTTGTGAACTGTGGTATTGCTTGGCATGTTGAAAAATAGGGAGGTCTGATCAGCTGGTCCTGTGACGTTTTGGTTCATCTTTTCCCAGCAGTCAGTCACGTTGCTGTTTGTGTACTCGGGTAGTCGCATCCTATACTGCACTCCAATTTAAGATGCAGGCTATTTCTGAGAAGAAAAAAATGGGTTAAAAAGTGCGTCTTGAATTAGAAGGAATACGTTATGTAAAATCAACATTTTCTATTATTCCAAAACGCCGCATTAAAACTGTTTGCAACTTGTTTTAAGTTAGTTGTTTGTAACGTGTCGGGGAAGTGATGCGCAGTGACGCACTAAGGTGCTCACGCAGGAGACGAGAGCGCGGGGCTAGAACGCATGAGAAAAAAAAACGAAAACCAAACAAGAAAAAACAAGGACGCTTTCCTGAGGAGAAGTTGTTTAACTAGTTTTCTGATAGTGAAAATTATTAGAATGTAAATAATAGGAAAGTAAAAGACAGTTGAATCATTGTCCTAACTATCTCCACTTAATTTCCACCTGTGTCCCCTGGTCGGGGGACTTGACTGTGTCCCCTGGTCGGGGGACTTGACTGTGTCCCCTGGTCGGGGGACTTGATTGAAAAATTCCACATTGGTAGTAAGTGGGTCATTTCTGGGGTACCGCTGCACTTGTGGAATTGACTTGTGTGGAAATGTTCTATCAAAGGCAATATAATGTTAAACCATTTTTCTGGAGGTGACTCTGGCTTAAGTAGAACTTTAAAATTATTGAAGAGAT
>NC_081232.1:797500-805000 GCF_902713425.1 Acipenser ruthenus | reverse complement strand
AGTCACTACTCATTAGGTTAGTTTCCATACTGCAATAGAAGTTAGCTACTGGAGACCAGAAAACCAGCAGGGCACTGAGCATGCTCAGAGAGAGAGAGATGGGCTGAGACGGAAGAGTTCTTTCTCAGCCCTGAGGGGGGCAGCCTAGAGCAAGTGACCGTTTGGAACATGGCATTTGTCTGAAAGGGGGATAAAATGGGCATGGATTTAAAATTCCCTTTAAGAAAACTAAACAGAAAAATGTAAGTGTCCCGTAAAAATGAAATGGGATATAACATAATCCTTGCCCTTACTTACAGGGGAGACGAGGTTGAAAACTACTGGGTGGAGATTAAATCCATTCCAATGGATGCCAGTCTTCCAAGTCAACATAGATCAATATGAGGTAAAGGATAGTCCATGAAACTGTATGAGGCTAATGGTCCAAGTTTTTTGATGATCAAATGAATTTGCATTAGCCACCTTATGCAAGGCCACATGCTTCGTGTTAATCAGGGTCTGTGAAACCAGCCTCTCATATTCTCCCATGCTTGTTTTCAGCCCATTGTAGTCATGCAGTCCCTCTGACCACACAGTTCAAGTTGGGTTTCTGGTCTCAGAACACAACGGATATTCAGTCTAGAGCTACCTGTACACAACACTCCACTACTCTGCAGAGACACTGAAAAGAGTTTCTTCTTCATTTCAAAGTGCTTTCCCAGTAAGTATTTGGACGAGCCACAAATGATTAAAATCTCGGACTAAAGACTTCTCACATACTGGGACCTAAAAGATGAATGTAAAGATGAATGTAAAGATCGACCAATCGCAGTGCTTCGTTCATGGCTCATCGTGTGATAGAGTAAATCTCATGTTCTACACTAAGGCATGTATTTTAAACAGGTAAAGTATGTTAGGTAAGTGCTATGGAGCTACATGATTCTGTACATCTTCAGTTATTGGTTGGGTCATTTTTTGTTCTCTTGAAACAGTGTTTCTCAACCAGGGGTGGGGCGAGCCCCCCTGATAATTAGTAAGATAACAAAAACAGTCACGTATATCCTAAGCCCATATGATATAAATACTGGGCATGGAGGAGACAGAGAGAGAAGCCTCTAATACCTCCAGGATCATGGTGGACCAGCGGTGAATCAGTCTGAGGGCTCTCTCCAGGGATTCAGCTAATCTGATCCGTTGCCTATCTCTGTTAATACTAGCGGCAGGTATTGTCTCTAAACAATAATGCTCCATGTGTAATGTGGGTATTTTGAATTAATACATGGTTGTTAAAATTTGAAATATGGTCTGGTCTCATCCTTATAGAGTAACAAAGTAGTTAATTCCACCTTGACTTTCATTCATAAACCTGACAATCAGAGGACTAATGATAACTAAATGGTTTTTGGGCTCTTCAGTGACCCGGATATACCCTTCATGGTCCCCAGTGGAAGAAATTGGGGAACTCACTGCTTCAGGAACCAAAACGATGCAGTACAGCTTGAAAATCAACACCGAATGGAGACTCAGACATTTGCACAAGCACTATAATTGAAGGGGGTTCACAAATACATACAGGTAGGCACTTTTACCATCGGAAGAATGATACAACAGTCTAAGATTTGCAAGCAAGTACTCCTCATGCTGGTGGGACCAGGGCATGTTTGGTGTCCCTCCCTCACAGTGAGGGAGGAAGGAAGAAACTAAGAGCAGACTGACTTGAGAGAAAACTGCATTCTGGGGAGTGCTTCGGTACAAGGCACTTTGGCATTTGCCAAAATTATTGTTCCCTGTTACATAAAACAACATATATAGGAAATCAGTAGCAGAAAGGGACAGGGGAGTTCAAACTGATGTTGGAAAATCCTATTTGGAAGCATAAGTGAAACAGATAAGTGCATTTTAATTTGATCTCAAGCGACAAGCGAAAGTGATACTGAAGGGCAGTAAAAAAAAATAAAATGTACTTATAATGATGTAGAAAGATTCTGAATGAGGCCTTTATCAATCCCTCATATACGATACCTTTCAAAATATATGAAAAGCTGCTCAGATCTTTGCCGACTGGAGTTACATTGTTTATCTGAGACTGTTTTTTATTTATAAAATTGACTACTGATATCATGAAATCAGACTATATGGCAAGGAAATCATGAAATCAGAACATAGTCAAATACAAGTCTATTTCGGGAGTTTTTAAACCAGCAGAGACTGTTTCTCCTCATCGCACCACAGCGACCCCTGCTGGCCAGGCACCCTGTGAGCTCGGAGCGGACACCTGCAGTGCTGGCCTTTGTCCTCCAGAGGGTGGTAACTCGCTGACATCCGCTCTCGAGTTCCTGGGTGTAGAAGAGGAAGCTGGAAGTGTTTTTTCTAGCTGTATAAAATGTTCATAATTTCCAATACTAAAGAGGGGTACATGTCCTTGCAATGCAATTACTTCAAAGCTACTGAGTTTTTTAAATACCTGTACCCGGATATCCAAGTATTTGAAACATCCCTTATCCTTTCTGCATCTTGCAAGAAATGATTAGCTCTGTAAAGATTAAGGTGCAAAGACAATAATTTCTTTTTTTTATGCATCTGGTCCCCATTCTGTAGTGGAGTACTTACCGATCCCCAACAAAACCTCAACAGAAGAAACCCACAAAGGATTGTACATTCTTGTAAAAAAAGAATTTGCTCAGGGGAATGGGTTGACGATGGTCCTAGCAACGAAGCTTCTTTCTCGTATCATATCTCCAAATGCTCAACCGTTAATTCAAGTAGTAGAAACGTTTCTACTGAACTGAGCAGTCAATTTTTAAACCCGTTTTACAGAACCGGGGGATCCGTTTGGACCTATCATCTGTAGGTGTATTGGGAAACAGACACTTAAAGAGATCTCGGGATTCCCAGGAGCTGTACAATGTGTTTAGCACCCATTCCTCTGTAACCTGGTCCAGAAAGGGTTATGTACCAAGACCAGAGGACACAGTTGGAAACTAAGTGAAGATAGGGTTAGATTTTAGATCAATCAGCTACTTAGGAATGGGACAAGCAGAGATGGGCCTGCTCTCGTTTTGTCCATTTTCTTCTGGTTTTATTTTGTTATGTCCCTAGAAGGATTTTTATTTTCTCATTTGAAGAATAGCAGCAACACTTGGTGCAAGCAAACACTTCCAGTTTTGGGTGTACATTCCTGAGGTTATCAAGAGCTGGCCAGTAGGGTTGTGTGCTTGAAACCTTGGGTTTCTGTGGGTTATTTTAAGGAAAATTCAATAATTAAAACATCTCCATAAATAGGGTTTCTCCCGATTGAGGTTCTGTTAAAGGCTTTGACATTCTGCTGTTGTCTAATAGCATTTTCACACAAAACAAATAAAAGACACATTAATTTCCCCTTCTCGTAGTCCTAACAGTGCTTTGTAGAATCCAGGAATCTCCCTTCTAAAGGGCAATGGAGGAACCTGGATTTAAAAGGTTAGGCCATATAATGAAAAAAAAAAAAAAACAATGAAAAAAATTAAATTCAAAATACAACATAAAAAACATCCCACAGTGCTTTACTTCCAGCGAATCAATCAACAGTCTTCATTATTATTATTATTATTATTATTATTATTATTATTATTACTATTTCCACAAACAAAAAGCTACAGATTTCTACCGGGTCTCCAATAAATTGTTAGTGCTTTACTACTGTCTACCCTAGTGGTTGGGATCAGAGGTTCCAACCCTTCTCCAAACTGTTTCGAATCCAGATCCTTCCAGAAAACGTCTGTGCTTTTCCTTGTAGCATTTTCAGCCAAGCTTTTAAACATTGGTCGAATTTACTTCAAGAAAAAGTAGTCTAGTAGTTTTTTTTTTTCCTATTTTTTTTTTTTTTTTTTACTCCTAATACTGGCACTTGGTGTGAACGACAAAAGACAGTTTGGTGTGCTCAACAGTATAATGAGAAAACCTTGAGAAACATTCAAAATTCTACAAACCCAGAAAGAACAACAGCTTGCTTTCCTTAGCTCAGAGAACAGTGGTTCCAGAACCCATCCTTCTCTTTTCCAAAACACAGTTTCAGTTCAGTATTACTGAATATTTTACGGGTGAACCACTAACAATACTGATAGCTCAAAAAAAAGATCTGAGGAACACTGTTCTGCATTTCTGATGTTATCCAAAGCAAAATAACTTAGCTTTATGCAAGATGATATCCATCTCGTGTTACCTCTGAGGTTCTGGAAATTTTCAGAAAGTCTTTAATACTGTTTTCAAGGCTTACTCTTCGGCTTCAAGTTAGACCACAAAAATCTATGCTACAAAAAATGTGGTTTTAGGTCTTTCTTCTCACATAGTTTTATGAAACACAGACAAAGGTCTAGCAAAGGCTACAGGAGGCCATCACAAACTGTTGTAGAAGAACAAGGGATCCTTTGCCTTGTTCAGGAAAGGTTCCTCCAGGTTAAGAGCTAAGGCTACCAGGTTGGTTGTTTTGGATGCCTGCTTCCTCCACCATCATGGTGGGGTGGTCGGTTGTTTGGGTCTCCAGTCTTGGTGATCCTTCCAGGTCTTCCTTATCTTCCAGATCATTTTGGTCTAGAAGGCCTTCTTCATATTTCAGTGTGGGTCTTCGTCTTGCTTCTTCTCTGTCAATCCTTTCAGGAGACACACTTGAGCTGTGATCATCTGCTTTGTCTTCTTGCTTTTTCTTTCTGTGTGTGTCTTCTTCTTCCTCATCCATTTCTAGCTCTCCTATATCCCCTTCTGTGTCTTCAGTACTTTCTCCTTCCTCCTCAAACTCAACAGTGTTGTCCGCTTGAACTTTGCCGAGTCCTCCATCATTTTCAATACTTCCCTGCCCTGCTTCTCCTTCAAAGTCTTCTCCCTCCTCCTCTTCTCCTTCTGATTCTTCTCTTGGTAGACCTCCAAACTCCAGGTCCTCCACTGTGGAATCCCCAGGAGATGCCTCCAAAGGGAACTCCCTCAACATCCTATTCGCTTGACCGACATCCCTCAAGCAAGAAGAGCCTTGGCTGACATCCATCTCTGAAGTTGAAGAGTTGTCCGGCTGCTCTTCTCTTTCCCTGTCGGGCTTCCACCCATGTGCTGCTAGCAGGGACAAGCCATAACCAGCCCAGGATGTCTGCTGGTCACGGGCCCGGCTCCTTTCCAGGTTCCTCTCCCTCTCTTTCCTCCTCGACTTGCTAGTGTGGTTGACTTGAAGGTGCATTGCCATCAGCTCAACAGAAGAAGTGGTAAAGGGACAAAAGAGGCAGTGATGGAGGGTCACGTCATCTGGGGTTTCCTGTGAAGGCCTTCGGGACAAGTCCAAGGGCTCGAATTCAGCCCTGCCGTTGGTTGTGACCGCCGGGATCTTGTTGGTAGTCCGTGGTTTCCTCCTGGACACTTGGGGTCGAGGGACAAGCTTGGCCCTTTTGGATCCCCCCTGTGGGTCTTCTCTTGAGTGATTCCGGAATGGCTGGAGATCCTGGAAACCTTGAAAACCCCCCTCGTGTTCAGAAAGGCTCTGGAACACCTTGTTGAATTCTGCCAGGCCAGTCTGCTTGTCTTCAGGTTGTGTAGAGGTTGTCCTCTGAGGTGAGGGCTTCCCTGGCCACTGTGGAGACATGGTCTTTCCAGAGAAATTGGCAGCAGATGACACACTTAGGCCTCGGCTCCTGAAATCTGCCCGTCCAAAGGTGGACCTCTTGGTGCCCAGGTCCCGAGCCGAGGCGTGCCCCTCTGCGGAAGCATTGCGCTGTTCACGGTGGTGCCGCTGGAGATGGTACTTGAGGGACCCAGACTGGGTGCCAGCATAGTCACAATGTGGGCACTTGTAAGGTCTTTCCCCTAGGAAATGAGACAACGAGAACAGACCAGTTAAATTCTATGGTATGAATTGTATGTGTGGCCTATTAAAGTCATCAATTAAATTAGACGATCGCTAATGTGTCTATTTTGAAAATAGATTTTCCGTTACAGTGGTTTGATTTCACATGCACAACACATCAAAACAACAGAAGCAATGGGGTGTTCTGATAAATCTGCACACTGCTGTGTATCCATATCAGAACAGAAATCAACAGGTTGTGCTCTTGGTCATTTATCTGGCAAACATTAAATTACAAATGCCTTTATAAAATCAATAGGCGATAAAACGTATAAATGTCACTGAGCTGAAAATGTGTTCAATGACCTGTTTCTCAGATCTGAGCAGATCCCAATCCAACAAGAAGCATTAACCAACCGGATGATAATCCAAGAAGCTGCCAAGCCTGAGCTCACCTGTGTGGACTCTGAGGTGCACTTTGAGGTGGTGGGAGGATCGGAAGGTCTTTCCGCAGTAGGGACAGTCCTTCCCAGCACCCCCTCTGATTCTCTCTCCCTGCGCTGGGCCGGGGCTGGAGCCTCTGTCTTGGAGTCCATTCTCTCCTGTACATCAGAGCCACACACCCAGTCAATCCACATTACTGTGAGCAACCTTATCACTGGTGCCCCCTGTGCCCCCCTATCACTGGTCCTCTATCACTGGTCTCTCACTGGTCCCCCATCACGGGTCCCCTATCACTGGTCCTCTATCACTGGTCCCCCTATCACTGGTCCCCTATATCAGTGGTCCTCTATCACTGGTCTCTCATTGGTCTCTCACTGGTCCTCTATCACTGGTCCCCCTATCACTGGTCCCCTATATCAGTGGTCCTCTATCACTGGTCTCTCATTGGTCTCTCACTGGTCCTCTATCACTGGTCCCCCTATCACTGGTCCCCTATATCAGTGGTCCTCTATCACTGGTCTCTCATTGGTCTCTCACTGGTCCTCTATCACTGGTCCCCCATCACGGGTCCCATATCACTGGTCCCCTATCACTGGTCTCTCACTGGTCCTCTATCACTGGTCTCTATCACTAGTCCTCTATCACTGGTCTCCTATCACTGGTCCCCTATCACTGGTCTCTCACTGGTCCTCTCTCACTGGTCCCCCTATCACTGGTCCCCTATATCAGTGGTCCTCTATCACTGGTCTCTCATTGGTCTCTCACTGGTCCTCTATCACTGGTCCCCCATCACGGGTCCCATATCACTGGTCTCTCACTGGTCCTCTATCACTGGTCTCTATCACTAGTCCTCTATCACTGGTCTCCTATCACTGGTCCCCTATCACTGGTCTCTCACTGGTCCTCTCTCACTGGTCCTCTCTCACTGGTCTCTATCACTAGTCCTCTATCACTGGTCCCCTATCACTAGTCCTCTCTCACTGGTCCCCTATCACTGGTCTCTCACTGGTCCTCTCTCACTGGTCCTCTCTCACTGGTCTCTATCACTAGTCCTCTATCACTGGTCCCCTATCACTAGTCCTCTCTCACTGGTCCCCTATCACTGGTCTATCACTGGTCCTCTATCACTGGTCCTCTATCACTGGTCTCTATCACTAGTCCTCTATCACTGGTCCCCTATCACTGGTCCTCTCTCTCTGGTCTCTATCACTAGTCCTCTATCACTGGTCCTCTATCACTGGTCTCTATCACTAGTCCTCTATCACTGGTCCTCT